>NW_028118377.1:0-75557 GCF_965113295.1 Leuciscus leuciscus | reverse complement strand
GTCCATACATGCCCTTCTCATCTCCGTGCGTGCCGTAACTCTGTCTGACGCACCCACCGCTAGCCTAGCTTAGCACAAAGACTGGAGGTAAATGGCTCCAGCTAGCATACTGGTCCCAATAAGTGACAAAATAACGCCAACATTTTCCTATTTACATGTTGTGATTTGTATAGTCACAGCATGTGCAAATAACAAGGTCACATGAGACACAGCCATCTTCTAAACGTACACATACTGGGAACTACATTCTCAGAAGGTGAAGCACTGCTACTTCTGCTGAGTGATTTGCTCGCAGCGCCTGAGAAGCCCTGTGGTGAGGAGCAGAGAGTTCGCTCAGAGTTGGAGTAAATCACTCCGCAGAAGTAGCAGTGCTTCGCCTTCTGAGAATGTAGTTCCCAGTATGTATACGTACATATCGACCTTTTAATGTGTGAACTGTTTCCTGAGGTACGCATTTTATGGGATCATTTTGGTACAAATATATACTATACATTTGTATATCACAAAACAAAAAAAGATTTGATGTCATCATTTAATCACCCTGGTGTTATTTGATATGTTGGGAGAAATTGATGGCTGATTATATATTTTTTGGTAAACTAACTCGTTAAGTAATAAAAAATAATAATAATCTTTTGTTGTTCAGATCAGCCTTATAATACTGAGGCGAATGGAAGGTTTCAGTCACTTTTTGGGCTTTTGGGATATCTTATCTTGTGGAGTGTGTCATTGAAATAGCCTTGTAATGTCACAACATCCTAACTGTGAGTGATGGCACATAGCACAACAGACTTTACGAGTGCACAAATGCACCGTTTCATACAGCATGTTTGTGTGTTTTGCAGAGTTCCTCAGCCAGTCCAGCCTCCTCGTCTACCAGGTCACGACCTGAGTTTATGAGTTCAATTAAGTTTATTGTACATCACACAAAAGATGAAGCGTTAGTTTTACTCCAGAGAATCACTGTAAGAACAGCTAAATAAACACAGTATAAGATGTGAGCATTTAAGTCTTATCCATAAACTCTCTCTCTCTCCCTTTCATTATCATGGAACATACACAGCGAAGTACACAAAACACTCGTTACAATTAACAGTAAACAAATATATACACACCTTTTCAGACTGAGCTTAATAAACTGGTACACAGTAAATCCGTAAAACTATTCGATGAGCTGTGATAAAGTGCGCGCTCTCACTTTCATTTCTGCCGTGATCAGTAACATTAGGCCTGTCACTCTGAAGACCGTCAGCTGGATCACCAACAGTACAGATCCATCCTCGAGTAACAAAGAGAGTAAATGAAGACTGATATGTTCATTCTTACATCCAACAACAAAACACCTCAATCGCTTATGAGACATTTCGCTCAAGCGATGAAACAATGGAGGACTGTGTCCCACTCCCTCAGGGCGGGGCTATGCTCAAACTGCAGTGTCAATCAACAGTCGTGGGAGGGGCCTGTGCAAAGTGACGTCACATTGCCCCGAATCTGAGAACAGCTCATTCTGAGACCGTGCTTATGATTTATTGAGATTGTAAAAAAAAACACTGGGTGGATTTTTATCATTCTAGGGTGGTTTTGTTCACACACTGCCAACACACATTTATGTTCAAACACCATGTAAAAGTGAATTTTGCATAATAGGTGCCCTTTAATAGTTTAACACAGCTAACTCAACATAATTTTTTTTATACCTTGTAATAAATATTGGAAATGGAGAACAAATGACTATGAATTCTTCTGATGAATCCCCAGAAATGTATATATGAAAGACTATCTTCATGCTTTGAATGTAACGGATGGAGATGACCCAGAAATAAGAAATGTTGATGTAACAGACAAGGTTGAGATTTTTATGGACGATCTTATAGTTGAACACCTCCGGAGGGACAGCGCAGGGGATTCAGAGTGTTGAACAGTACAAGTATTTGGGTCTTAGATAACAAATTGACTTTCCCCAAATACTGACGCTTTGTGTAAGAGGGGGCAGCAAAGATTGTATTGTTTGCAGAAACTAAGGTAATTTAATGTGGATAAAATATTGATGTAAATGTTCTACAGATCCTGTATTGAGTCGCTATTATCCTTTTCATTGTTGTGCTGGTTTAATTCTCTGAATGTGAAAAATAAGAAATGTATTGAGAGGATTGTAAATCAGGGAGATAAAATAACGGGGAGGAAGCAGATGACTATGGTCCAGTTATATCATAGACGGGTTTTATGGAGGCAGAATCTATCTATAAATTACAGGAACGTCTGCTAGATTCCTAACTTACCGACGTGCGTCTGTGGAGGGAAACGTCTGCTGTGCGTCGGGTGCAAAATAGGAATGATACATGCGTCGCTGTACAAAGTCAGTTGCGCTGGGTTCAAGATAGGGCCCATAATGTTACAAATTCTATTTCAAATATATTCTGTTCATCAAAGAATCCTAAAAAAAAAAAAAAACATATCACTGTTTTCACAAAAATATTAAGCAGCAGAACTTTAAAGAATTGAACATTTATTATAATCAGAAATGTTTCTTGATCATCAAATCATCATATTAGAATGATTTCTGAAGGATCATGTGACACTGAAGACTGGAGTAATGATGCTGAAAAATCAGCTTTGATCACAGGAATAAATTACATTTTAAAACATATTAGAACAGAAAACAACTATTTTAAATTGTAATAATATTTCACAATATTACAGGTTTTATTGCATTTTTTCAGCCTCAAGCACAAGAGACTTCTTTCAAAAACACAAATTACATAAATAGTTTTTTCATAATATGGCTGGAATAAACCCACCCGTGAGTGGGAATAAAAATGGATGCTCTTTAAATGTCATCCAGCATTATAACATAAACTGGTCATCACAGATGCAGTTTGATTCAGCCTGGCTCCAGGGACTCTTGGGTAACTTGCTTTGGCTGGAAGCAGTTTGCTTGTGGGCTGTGAATGCTGTCTTCTGGGTCCCAACAATGCAATATGTATTAACCTAAAATAACATTTAAAGTCTGCATGAAACGGGCGTTGTGACTATCATGTTCTTACTATGTGGGTTTTGTTCATATAAAACATCAGAGGAGAGCACTGAGTGTTGATCACCTTTAATACTGAAAACTAGAACACACACCGACCGGATGCCCAACTTCTACACATCCACAACATAACACTGCCCTCTAGCGGGACCTTGATGTAACTAGCATCAATACTCACAGACTTGAGTTACTTTAATGACCTATATGCAGCCGCATATACTACATCCCCCCTTTTAGGACATTTAAGAGGAAATACAAAACAAAAAACACTACTTACTCACCACATATAATAAACAAGTTTACCACTCGCTTAATATACAGCTTGAGACAACTGAAATAATAAACATCACCTGGATATATGTTTGTTATATCTTTAACCATAACACTCAGAACACAAGCATAACTTTCTTTTCTTCTTAGTGCATTTCAAAATCACAGAATCTAATTGGCCTTTTTACAAGCCTCCCACTCCTAGTACGATTTCCTTGCTCAGTGTTCTCAACTACTGTAGTTTGATCTTGCACATTGTCTTTCTGCACAGTCCCTTCTGTGTCATCTCCTTCAACTTCCTCCACAGCACCTGTTAGATCTTGGTCTTTGCTTGTTCGCAAGTGTCTCCTGTTCCTTCTGTATGTCTGACCTGAATCTGTCACAGATTCTTATTGTGTCTTTGATGGGCCAGTAACTTCTCAGATCTCTGTCGAGCTGTTTCTTGTGAACAGGCCATCCTTGCTGATGCACTTCTCTTAGCTTTGAAGATATTTCATCCGCTTTTGTCTCTGACTTGAGTCTCTCAAGCAATTCGGTGCCCATTCGGTGACAGATGCTGAGCGCAATTATGCGCAGATCGAGAAGGAGTTGTTGGCGGTGGCTTCCATTGCATACACTACTCTTTCATCACAATCCATGTTTTCGTCATGCAGTTTGCCTTCAGACAGAAATGCCCTAGACAGAGCGTCGGCTATCAGCATGTCTTTTCCTGGGATGTAGCTCACCTGTAGGTTGTAACGCTGCAGCTTCAGAAGAATTCTTTGCAGACGGGCTGGAGCCTGACTCAAGGGCTTTGTGAAAATTGCTTCCAGCGGCTTGTGATCAGAATGTACAATCACAGATGCTCCAAAAACATACTGATGGAATTTACGTGCAGCAAAAACCACTGCCAACAACTCCTTCTCGATCTGCGCATAATTGCGCTCAGCATCTGTCAGTGCTCTTGACGCATATGCAACTGGTCGTTCTTGTTGTAATAAACATGCACCGAGGCCGTCCTTTGAAGCATCAGCCTGAAGCACTATTTGCTGTTTTGGGTCAAAGAACCTTAGCACAGGAGCCTCAGTAAGGGCCTTTTTTAAGCTGTCCAATGCTGCATCATGCTCAGGCATCCATAGCCACTCTGAGTCTTTTCTTAGCAACTGTCTTAATGGGGCAGTCAGAACTGCTTCATTTCTTATGTACTGTGATAAGTATTTTGTCATGCCAAGCACTCCCTGGAGGCCTTTTTTGTCTTCTGGAGCGGGCATATTGACAATTGCTTTTACCTTTTCACTGTCCGGTTGAACGCCCTCTTCACTTATTACATGACCCATGTATTTCACTTTTGTGACTTTGAACTGTATTTTGTCTGCGTTGAACTTGATGTTCAATTCTTTGGCTCTGTCCATCTCTTTTTCCAGAATTTCTGTGTGCTCTTTCTCATCAGCTGCTGCGATTATCATATCATCAGCAATCACATGCACACCAGTTATGTCACCGAAGGCTTCACTGTTCTTTTGCTGGAACACCTCACTGGAGGATTTGAGGCCAAATGGAAGACGTTTGAACCTGAAGCGTCCCCAAGGTGTGTTAAAAGTGCACAGCAATGATGAAGCTTTGTCTAGCTTGATCTGCCAGTAACCATCTTTCTCATCCAAAATTGTGAATACCTTGTTACCAGCCAGTTTGCTCTGTACATCCTCAGGTGTTGGTATGGAATAGTGCTGGCGTCTAACTGCCCTGTTTAGTTCACGAGGATCAAGACATAGTCTAAGCGAGCCATTTTTCTTTTCAGTTACAACCAGACTGTTGACCCATTTATGACCCATTAATGTATGAGGTGGCAAGGAGGTACACACGGGGTAAAACCAGCACGGTAAGACACACAGTATTGATAAAAATACTTAAGCTAAATTAATATGCTTTTAATAATTTCTAAGTTGATACTTGTTCAAACCAATCACTTTAGCAAAGTTTATAACATTTTTGGAGTTCTTTTGATAAATTAAATAATAAATGTTTGTTCAATAAATATAGGCTATCTGTCATAATTTTCATTTAAAAAATACAGAAACAAGATTCTTGAGATCTTTGTATTTAAATTGCTACATAAGTCTAAAACATTAAAAAAAAAAAAAAAAAAAAATAGTAGATTAAATTAGCACAGAATCAACTTTGATCAAGTCAATGATCAGCCAAATTTCCAAGTCCATCATCAAAAGCGTTTATGAAAAAAAGTGCTGAGCAGAATTTGTGCCATCGAGTGGTATAAAAGAGAATTAAGTCAAATGTGCATTTCTTCCCCGGTGTGACTTTATAACTGTTGTAACCTGTATATCATTTCAATTTATACTTTAACTGTATAATATTAAATTAAATGTCTATACTACTTCCATAGGATGAGGCAGCTCAGAGAGTGAGAGCCCACTGAGCATCAGACAGTTAAACTGGCATTGACATTGAATTATTTAATTGGAAGAGTAATTATAACAACATAAATTGATTTTGCACTAAATCCTAATTGTAATCGTATTGCCAATATAAAAGAGTTGTTTTTAATTTTCTATATTAAGATGATACTGCCTCATTCAAACTCCTTATAGTGCCCCCTTTTTTGGTTTAAGCCACTGCCCCTCAAAATGTCTGTGCACGGCCCTGCTTACTCGTGCCCGTAGCAAGACACCTGTCGAGTTTGAAATCCATCGGACTAACGGTTCGAGAGATATGCGAATAACAGACATAGAGACACACACACACACACACAGAGAGAGAGAGAGAGAGACAGAGACAGACGTTTCTGTAATTTATAGATAGATAATATATTCCATGTGATCAAAGCTGTGTTTAACCTAGCATAAACATAGCACACTCTCACATTTCTATAATTCACATCCGTTATTTGCAAATCGGGCTTGAAATCCTGTAGTGTGAACCTGAACTAGGCTTTGGCGGCTTCGACCTGGACGGGTCTGTGACGTCACATGCGCAGTTCTGTTCTTGATGTCACAGGCGTGGAGCGTGTAGTGCAAAGTAAACACACAGTTTACAGACAAAGACAGTAACGTTAGTGAAATTTATAGACAAAGACAGTAACGTTAGTGAAATACAGTTTACAAACGGATTATCGAGATATAAAACAATAGGCAAACATGGAGCAAATGTTAAATTACGCTCAAGAATACAGTGCAGCTGCTGTGTTATCTGCGAGAAACGCCAGACCAACAGACGGGCCTGAGCAGGACATGGCAGGTAAGTTAAAGCAGCACTCAGTAGCTTCGGGACTTCTTCGCTGTATTCTCGCTTTTTGCTCGCAGGTTTCTCTCTAGAGCTCCCCCTACAGCTTCGGAATAGATATTTGACAACAAAAACTCGTTGTTGATTCTCAGACACCAGAGGCTATAGATCAACGACATCAAAGCAGATGGGACGTTCTTTAAAACGTCTTCTTCATTCGGGTTCGGACAGCGTGAGGGAGCGCAATAATGACAGCATTTTAGCAGATTTCTTTTGGCCGTAAAGCAATTGTTTACATCGCGAGACCTGATATCACGCGATGACTTCCTGACGCAGCGGCCGGCGGCCCGCCGGCTCAAAGTTGCAAGTGCGAATTTTCCGCTCACGGGCACCAGGGGGGTGCGAAACGACCACCATTCAACCCGAAATAAGTAATATAACCATTCCAATGACTCCGAAGCTGTTCAGTTAAGGTAAAAAAAGTTACTTAGTTCACCTTTAAGATTAATACAAATCAAAACTCACATATATGCAGAAATAACAGTCCCAGGTAGCCAAAAAGATGTGGGACAACTGGCCCAAATCATGTGTCGTTTTTAATGTTCTTCTTCTCCGGTAACGTTAGTTTCCACACGTGTAATTGCTGTAAGAAACTCTGGATTAAGTGTTTTTTAGTTCTCTTTTTTAAACCATGGTTCATGTACCACAAATTGGCTGTATTACCACAGTTTAACCATGGTTTTACTAAAGCATCTTGAATTACATAAGCATTTAGTTACAACAAACATCTAAAAAATAACAACAGAAAGACAAGTTACCATTTAATGATACAGACTTTTACATACAGAAGTTACATAATCTTAAAGAAAATATAAACTTGCATTTATTCTCTCATTTAACAAAACAATTAACTACAAAGTTATTTTTAAAAAATGCTGGTGATAAAATGGTGCTGTGCAGTAGTAAAAAAAAAAAAAAATCAATTGCTAATTTACAAATAGTAAAATATCAATTTGTTCCACAATAAAAATGGGTAACACTTTATTTTACAGTGTCCTTGATATGTTACATGTACTTACCATAGTAATAACAGTAAATTATGCATAATTACATGCTAACCCTCAACCATACCCTAAACCTAACCCTATAGTAAGTACATGTAGTTACTCAGTACTTAAATATATAATTACACTGTAACAATGACACCTTAAAATAAAGTTACATATTGTTCAAATAAACATGACTTAATGCACCTTTAAATACACAGGTATTTGGGTACCCTCAATTAGACCTGAAGTCTAATTGACTTCACTTTTCTCCGTTGAAGTCTGTGGGGTCGCTGTGTCCACTTCTATTACTGTCTATGCGTTGTTCACATCCGCCATTGCTGCACTGACGAGAATGTAGTTGTTGTGTGGCTGGATGTATTAATTCACATAGCTCTCTCTATATTTACTCCCGAAATCCGAGCCAGCCGCTGAAGACGTGGTGGATTCATTTTATTTTCTAGGAAAATACTCCCTCGACTCAAACGAAATTTGTTTAACATTATGTACTTACGCACTTCTTATACAGTGTTTACTCAGCTCTTACGGTGCTTTTCTGTAGTAAAACTGACGCTTCATGTTTTGTGTGATGTACAATAAACTTTATTAAACTCATCAGTATATTTTTGGCCATCATTCGGATGGGGTCGTCAGCAGGCTTAAAGATGGCGGCTGTGTCTCGTGTGACCTTGTTGTTTGTACACGCTGTGACTATACAAATCACATCATGTAAATAGGAAAATGTTGGCGTTATTTTGTCACTTATTGGGAGCAGTATGCTAGCTGAAGCCGTTTACCTCCAGTCTTTGTGCTAAGCTAGGCTAGCGGTGGGTGCGTCAGACAGAGTTACGGCACGCATGGAGATGAAAAGGGTATGTATGGACTTATCTAACTCTGGGGGATACGGTGAATAAGCTAAAGTCCCAAAAAGTCGGTGTGTTCCTTTTATAGAGGATAGCCAAGCAATGACACATAGGTTATAATCGTAATTAAACTAAACTATACCTGTTCCATCTCCATACAGCATATATTCTTTGGCTCTGTGGGCATTATTGTCCGACTCCGGGTCGAAATGAACACCGTTACTGAGAGTTTCTGTTTTGATATTATCATCATTCCGTGAGATGAGATTGTCCAGGCTCTGAGCGCGAGCTTGTGAGGCTCCGCCCCCTGTGTTGTGCAGCAGCAGCTCATTTGCATAAAGGGCACACACTAAAACGGCATGTTTTTCTGAGCCTCAAAAAGTGACAATTTAAACATGCTGTAAAAAATGGTCTGTTCAACATGACATCATGACATCATGACTTTGCGTAAACATACACGCCACTTTCAAGTCAAGTGGCGTGTTATTTATACGCATTTTGAGCTATCCGTGTGTATGTCCACGCCGAAACGAACCGTCATCTTCCGCGTGTATGTCTACGCCGTTAAACGTCAGAGTGATTCCGCGTGTATGTGTACGCCGTTAAATGTCCGAGCGAAACTGAGCAAAATGTATATCTACATCTGGGGAGCAATATTTTTTTTCCTAGGATGGTAGGGGAACACTCATAAATGGTATTAACCCCAGTGACGGGTAGGTTTAGGGACGCGGTTGGGGTAGGTCATATATATTTATATATACAGTAATGTAACGTTAAGTCACCGGCGTTGATAAACACGCTGAAAATCGATTATGCGTGTTGATAACACGCCAAAAATGGAAATACGAATTGGCGTGTCATACATACGCCATTTCATGAGATCAGTCTGGTCTGTTGGGTATTTTGAGCTAAAACTTCACATACACACTCTGGGGACATCAGAGACTTATTTTACATCTTGTGAAAAGGGGGATAATAGGTCCCCTTTTACAAAAAAAGAAGAAAAAAAAAGAAATACTAGTCCCATACATACATCAATTCATGAAAGAGAAAACGGGTTGGAATCAAGGACAAAGAAATGGAGAATGTATTGGTTTGAGTAGAGATTATAACATGTCTTCAATGGGGTCCAACGGGTTATATGGCGCTTTTCCACTGCATGGTACGGTACGGCTCAGTTCGGTACGGCTCACTTATGGCGCATTTCCACTGCATGGTACGGTACGGCTCGCTTCGGCTCGCTTTAAATGGTACCACCTCTGTTGAGGTTCCAAGCGTACCGTACCGATACTAAAATGTGACGTGAAAACACTGCAGATCACTGATTGGTCAGACAGAATCATCACTACCAGCATCATTGTATTTACAACACGAGACACTAAACCCGCTAGATTTAAATAGCCAGTAGACAACAGCCAACGCTGTAGCGCCTGTTTTAAAAGTATTTGCTTCAAAAAAAGAAATGGCTGAATCGTGGTCAGTGGACGAGGTGCAGACGTTCCTCTCGTTGGTTGCCGAGGAGCGTATGGGGAAACACGGAATGAAAAATTCGCATTTAAACGTACAGTATGGGATTTTTTCTCCACTAGGGGTCGCTAACCTATTTACAATAACAAAGGCGTAGATTGATGACGCAACATTTGCTATGAATTATGGATTTTGTCGTCAACGTCAAGCCGACCGATCTAATAATGTATATGGATTACTGAATACATCGATGCTTTTATCATGACTGTGATATGAAGCAGTTCGGGATTGCTAAGAGACAGCTATCAGCTCCACACGCGACGCGAGTCCCGCGGATATAAAAGGAATATGGACATTTCATTCTACCGAACTACACGCAGAATTACTACTCACAGGTCAGTTTATTAGACAAATTAAACTTGAGAGGTAACGCAGTGCTGTTTCACTTGGTCTAACATTACACTATCACTCTAAACTGCATTTGAATGTGTTGAAATGTATGTGTTAACGTTAGTTTGTCTGTATGAGACTAGCAGTAAGCTAGCTAGATCAACATTAGAATAACATACAGATCATATTCTAACATTTTATCATTGTTGAACTATATAACCTTGATTAGTTTTATGTAAATGTGCTCACCTGTTTAATAAAGTACATGTAGGAGTTGTCGAAGTCTCGGACGTGGAGCTCTCGTTTATATAGTGTCCATGGGAGCTCTCGACATCTCGAAAACACCGCACTGATATTGATTCTCGGTTTAGTTCTCCTTTTTTATCCAAAGTCTGCTTGCCATGGTCCATAATGTTTGAACGAAACAACAACAGCGTGCAAATAGACATTGCGAACTACACAGTTGTCCGCGTCAGTTTGGTTACTATCAGAGGGCTCTGGTTCATAGCTCTGGTTGCCATGGCAGCACGAGCGGAAACCAGAGACAACACGGATATGACGGCATTGACGGCGACAAAACGGAAATAAAGACACGGCCCGTGTCTTCGAATTAAAATATTAATTTCTCTGGATTTAGAAGTTAATTGGAACTGTCGGGATAATGTAAATACACAACTTTAAAAAATATATAACATAGATATAGTGATTTTTTATATTTTTAAATAAAAAATAAAACATATTGTGCTTTTAATATGATGATGTCATGGCAGTAGAGACGGCAACTATAACGATCAGTCCCACCCACTTTGAAGCGGTACTAACTGCAGTGGAAAAGCAACCGAGCTAAAGTGAACCGAACCGTGCCGTACCGAGTCGAGTCGTACCACGCAGTGGAAAAGCGAAGCGAGCCGAACCGTACCGAGCCGAACCGAGCCGTACCATGCAGTGGAAAAGCGCCATAGCAGTGCCGATAGCAGTGCCGTGGTGGAGTTCACAGCCGGATCACATACCTACACCCTCAGCTTCCAGGGTAACCTAAAAAATCACCTTTACCATGATACAGACGAGCAGTGTGAGCAGTGTTGGAGAAAGTTACTTCTAAAAGAAATGCGTTACAATATTGCATTACTCCCTTAAAAAATGACATTCTTTGTTTCATTTTTATATTAGCTACCGTACAACTCTTTTTTTTTTTTTTTTTATGTTTTAATTCAGTACTTAATAAAGTGTTAAAGCAAATTAATTAAAATAAAAAGTAACGCATTACTTTTTTAAGTAACTTAAATATTTAACAAGTATATAATTAAACAAGTAACTAAAATATTTATGAGTAAATTTATAAAGTTGCAGCGATAAAGTAAACTGATTATATAATGCACGTTACTTGTAATGCGTCACGTGATTTGTAACTTGTTAATTTGTCACCATGGTAACATTATCTGACTGGTAGTGGTCTTGAAGCTCTTCACGCAGTATGTAATTATTCTAAATATATGTTTATTACAGAGAGACATGGCGGCCCTGAAGATCTAACCATAATAAGAGGAGGATCACATCACATTCCACAAAGGACTAGACCAGGTATTTTTGCGTTTAATGTATCTGCTAAATACATGTAACAAACTTCACAGTTTGGTATACTGTATGTGCTATACCACAATCTATAATCTATCAGAAGACATCCCAAATATCCTGCTTATTTTTGTGTCTGCTTTTACAGAGAGTCGCAAACGCAAAGCTGCAAATTTGGCATCAAGTGAGTTTTTGCAGTGTATGCGGGACATAACACAGCAACAGATGGAAGAAGAGCGGGAGCTGAGAAGAGAAGAAATGAAGAAAGAAATGATGATGAGACGAGAGGAATTGGACTATGATGCACAACTCAGACGGGAGGAGATGTCACAAAGACAGAAAGAATCTGAGTCTTTTGCATCAGTCTTCAGTAATTTGACCGCAGCCCTTCTCCAGCGGAAGTAGATCGACAAAACATCTATCTTTCTGTTTGCCTTAATAGTTTTTTTTGTGTAAATAGTAGGCGGCTACTTAAATTCACCTGCCGTTTCGTTTGTGTGCACATTTGTAATAGTACTTCTCAAAAGCACCTGTTTTGTTTCATTTGTATGTGTATGTATGCACATTTGTATGCACATTTTATAAGCACCTTTGTATTTTTGCACTCTGATGTGAACTTAATATATAAATAAAGTAATAGCTGTGCTATTATAACTGAGGCAAATGGAAATCATGCTTATTAAGGGGCACATTATCAAAAGCAAAATACACATTATTATAGTAAAATATTATACACATATTATAAGGCATATATGTAAAATTAATGTTACTTAAATACATTCTTTTTAGTAATTCATTGTTGGTTCATGTTAGTTCACACTGCATATATGTTAGAAAAAAAAAAATTCTTATGAAAACCTATTGTAAAAGTTTCCTACATGATAATAAACTAAATATAAAGACTTTGTGACTCAGATAAGCCATTAAGGCAGGTATTGGTATAGACAACTATGCATACTGATGGACACATTTTTTAAACGGCTTTCTGATGGGCACCTTTTGTATTCTGTAATGCAAATACAATCCTAGTCAGTAGAATGATATTTAGGCTATAAGACATTTATTGGTATAGACTACTATGCTTATTGATGGGCACATTATTTAAACGGCTTTCTGATGGGCACCTTTTGTATTCTGTAATACTGTAAACAGTGTAAGCAGTTTCACATTTAAAAGTACCATTAACAGAAGTGACCATATCTAAAAACATTTGAACAGACAAATACTTACAACTGCAATAAATACATAAAAACATACCTGTAGAGCGGAGTATTTTTGATTTTATTTAAAAATAGTGAGAAGATTGTTTAATTGTATGTTATTTAAAAAAATATTGCAGTATTCACTCTGTATGCTTAAATGGCCTATTGCTTATTGATCAAATCATGTCTGATGTAACCATGTACCATTTAGGATAAAGAATTGTATTCAAGTCACAAAACAGGGTTACGCCAAATCTTCATTTCAAATATTGTATTTGTAACAAACACAATATAACAACAACTTACAATTATTGCTGCTGCATGAACAACTGTTGCAGAGCACTTCTTGCATCTGAACGCTCATCACCAACATTGCAAGGTGAACGTTCAGCATCTTTATCACGATCACACCACTCTGGTATAAATCTGTCCATGTACAATTCACACAAGTTGTGCAGTGTACAGCATGTCTCCACCATATCAACAACAACATTTACATTGCAGTCATTTCGCTTACTGAGACACTTCCACCTTCCTTTCAACCTCCCAAACGCATGTTCAACCACACAACGGGCTCGACTTGTTCGCATGTTGTAAAGTTCAGAATCACCAAGAATGAAGTAGCCAACATCAGTTCCACATATGTTTTTTACTCTGCCAGAAAAACCATTACTGTTTGTGGCCCAAGCCCATAGGCGTGACTTTCTGAGGACACTAGCGTCGTGTTCTCTCCCTGGCTGTCCAACATTCAGGTCCCAGAACATCCCTTTGCCATCCACAGTTGCTTGTAAAATTATGGAGTGCCAACCTTTTCTGTTGTGGAAATCTGATTGATATTGTGGAGGTTTTAATATAGGGATGTGAGA
This sequence comes from Leuciscus leuciscus, assembly GCF_965113295.1. Taxonomy (NCBI): domain Eukaryota; kingdom Metazoa; phylum Chordata; class Actinopteri; order Cypriniformes; family Leuciscidae; genus Leuciscus; species Leuciscus leuciscus. The sequence continues at coordinate 61,634 of NW_028118377.1, read as the reverse complement.
ACCATCAATAGCACCCACGCACAGTGGAATTCCAAACCTCTCTTCGAAGTAATCTGCCATCTCAGCTAGTTTGTCCTGGTCTGGTGTTTTGATGAAGTATTGCAATCACAGCCTTGCAAAAGTCATGCACACAGCGGCAAACAGAAGTCCGACTGACAGCAAACAGGTTGGCTACCGTCCTGTACTCTGTTGTTGATGCTAGTTTATACAATGCAATGGCTACCCGTTTCTCCAGAGGAATGCATAATCGATATGTTGTATCTTGTCGCTGTAGTGCAGGCTTCAGAGTTGTACAAATGTATGTGAATGTTTCTCGGGAAACTCTGAAGTCGCCCAGCCACTGCTCATCTGTAAATCTTTGAGCAGTGTTCTCCCACCAGTCACTTGTTCGCTGCGGTCCGCATTATATTGGTGTAGTAGTGATGCATCATCTGGAAAATAATAGAATGAAGTGTAAACATTAATTCCATAATTATGTTACAGATCTGTACATGAACATAAATGAAAGGCACTTCTACAGCATTTATAAATATTTGCTAACCCATTTACTAATACATTTTTACACTCCAATGTTTTATTTGTTAAAATCCGTTAACGCACTGTGAACTAACATGAACAAAGTGGTACTATAAACACTAGGCTACTTCCCTAATTATGCGAAATACATATGCATATACAAAATCATGGGTATAAATAGATGTATTATCAGACGAATAATACAATGAAAGTTTAACATTAACGTTACCTCCTAATTATATTAATATAGCAAGCAAGATATGATAAGCTAGCAAAATATTTGTGTTTTTTCAGCAGACAGTAACGTAAAGACAGTTAATGAAAGCTCATAAAAACAACTCTGTGCTATATGATTTGAAGTTATGCTCACATCGACTACAAGATACGAATGAACTATACTATAAACGGAAATATTTACCGTTTCCATCCATTGCTGGCGACTCTGCATTCGCTGTAACCGAATCGCACGTCGTTGGATCGCTCTCTTTCGCCTTGCAGCCAACATAAGCTTTCGGCGTTGTCGCCGCTGAACCTCCATCTTCTTATCTTGGCTTTGCTGCCTCATCTTCCACCAAGCAAAAACCAAAAAAGAGTAAACAAACAGACGCTTCGGTCCTCTCCATCTTGATCGTTCTGTAATTTTAGCAAGCTAGTGTCCTGCCTGAATGAACATCATAATTCCCGCCGTAATGGGTGGGGTTGTATGACGTTTGATCCAGGAAGGCGTGTTAAGGGCGGGGTTTAGGGCAGCGCTGCAGGGCTAATGGCCCGGCAGTGGAAACGCAAGCCCGGTGCTTGAGGCCCGAGGCCACTGGCACGGCTCGGCTCGCTGTTAGCCCTAGCCCGACAGTGGAAACGCGGCTAGTAAGGCTGAATACGATGACTGTCATCTTAATGCCATCTTGACTGATCTTGCTCTTCAGATATGATCCAGGAAAACAAACTCTACTTACTCAAAAAACTCGTCGCATGTCGTCCCAAATTTGTGTCGTCAGCTGATGTACGAACAATCAAGACAACGTAAGAAAATACTCCTGCGCTCAGACTCATTCTCTCTCAAAAACGTTCTAAAAAACGTGTATGACAGAACACTCTTCACATCTGTTTTCAGGACATTTAACAATTTAAAGGCTCTGCCGGAACACTGGGATGAAGCTGTGACTCCTGAAATCGGATACAAGGTGAGCGCAGATTTTCTGATTCCTTCACAATGACATTGATTTGTTCAACATGTGGATGTTATCCTGTGCTGTTTCTTCGCAGAGAGTGTCGCTGCAGAGCACGTCAAGTGAATACATCAGAATCAGTGAAGAGTTCTATCGCACCATGAAAGACTTCAGCATTCTGAAGATTGACAGGATCCAGAACAGAGCATTATGGGAAGGGTATGAGTGGTAAGTCCACAAGACATGCACTCACCATTCTAAGGGTACGCTTACACGACACGACAACGATACGCTTAAAACGGAGAAGTATTTCCTTTGAGTTTTCCTCATACTGACGACATCATTGTCAAAACGATCCACATTCACACGAATCTGTGAAAACGACTAAAAACGCTGCATTCTGCTGCCAGCAGTGTTGCCAACTATTTTCAAAGGAAAGTAGCTAACGCCTTCCCTAAAAGTCGCTAAATGTCGCTAGATGACGTCATACGTCAATTAGCATATTCATGACGTCATCGCGTCGTACTTGCGTTCTGCCTGCCTATGTGTTTTCTCATTAAATTCATGCTCACAAACTGTATTAATATAATATAATATAATATAATATAATATAATATAATATAATATAGCCGATTGTACAATAAAGCTGTTCTCATTTCATATATAATTTTTTTTGTCAGACAATTTAACGAGTAGGCTAGATAGTGAATGACTGCATTTTCTATGAGTAAAATTATCTGAATTGAGAGAGTTCGGGAACTGGGTGAAGTAAAGCACTGTAATAGTGAGTATTACAAGTGATAATCTCAAGAAAAGAAAGGGGAAAAAATGGTCAAACTAAATTCTTAAATATAAAACAAAAGAGAAGCAGATAAGTGCGTAGAAACAATTCATTCACGTCTGTCAGCTGCCGTGCTGCTGCTCCTCTCATTCACCGAACAGGGTAGACGCAGAGAGAGGTGTGACGGCAGGGAGAAAGCAAGACCTCGCGCTCGCAGGACTGTGCTGGCAACATTTGGAGGTCACTGAGGTTTGTCCAAAAAGTCGCTAGATTTGTCGCTAGTCGCTTTTTTGAAAATATGTCGCTAAGGGGGTCTGAAAAGTCGCTAAAAATAGCGACAAAGGCGCTAAGTTGGCAACACTGGCTGCCAGGCCAGTAGATGGCGATGAAACACTATAGATTTAAAAAATATTTTTTTTAATCTAAAAAAATATTATTATTTTGAATCTAAAAATATATATTTTTTTTTTATTGAATGCCAGTCACATACAAATAATAAACGTGACAATAATCCATGGGCGTCGGAAGAAAAAAAAAAGTGGGTGGGTCCTCCCCCAGAAAAATGTTACTGGAGTAAATACCATGTATTCTGGTGCCTTTTAATTAAACAAGTAAACTAAACTCCACTTCACGCCGGGCGGTTCTTTGCCTCCACGTCGTGCATTAAATGCACAGCTATCGGTGGATTATCACCCTAATTCCATGGTCATTTGCCAGCAATGACAACTTAAAGCTGTTATTGATGTTTGCAACGCAATATTTGACTGGAAGGGTACAACGGGCGGTTACTTTCGTCAGTTGCGGCTCGTTGAGAAATATAATATAGCGATTCAGCGGAAATGGAGTTTAATTTATCAGGGAATTCCTCAAGTGGAATGGATTTGACTGACGGCGCTCTGAAAAGCGAACAGACAAATGCGCTGAATTAGAGACGGTAAAAGTGAGTGGGTATAATACATAGGTATAATATCATTGGTCTTAAAAAGTGGGTGGGTCTTGTCCCACCCATATACAATGGTTCCGACGCCCATGCAATAATCCAACATATAGTGTAAAAATATTAAACTAATATCCACATTATTCCTGCACCCCATGATGCGTTGCGCGAATTATGGGTGTAACTTCTGTTAAACTGTAAACAATCAGTGAAACGCTCGCTCTATGAACGCAATACGTTAAAGAAGTGTCACAATGAGATGACATTAATCTACTCACCCTTCAACCATCCAACATTAAAAGGAAATTTAAAAGTGTAAAAGCATCAACAAGGTATTTCAACAGACCAAATAACCCCAAAAGTGCGTAATATACTGTATAGTAATATATAGGGATGTCCCGATCCGATCCACGGCATCGGTATCGTGCCGATACTGGCCCAAAACGCTAGATCTGATATCGGAGGGGAGAAAAAAAAAGAATCCGATCCGATACCCATTAGGGGTGGAACGGTACGTATTCGTACTGAACGTACGTTCGGTGCATGGATTTACACAGAGAATACACGATATAAAAATAAATAAAACTCGCGTGCACATTAATGTAATACGGAAATAACGTGACTGTCAAGCCGTCTTTCCACTATACACGACATTCGGACACGACTGTCGGAATTTGCCCCCTAGTGGCAGTCGCACGGAACTTTCATTACGATCGTACACGCCAACATGGGAGAGAAGTTGATTCTCGCGGTCTCCGAATACCCCATTCTGTATGATATTACTCTCGAATCATACAGAAACGTCAGCAGAAAAAATGAAGCTTGGAAGAGAGTTAGCGAGATTGTCGGTCTGCCAGGTGGGTTTTGATTGCCAAATGTGCAGAATGAATGCAAATCGTTGTCCCGCCTATTACCATCTAGCCTAGTATTTCAATGCAGTTGTATTATTCCACGTGGTTTACATACTGTAACAATGAACAATGCTATCAGTTTTTAAAATTTTGTTTCATTTAAAAAGTTATGCTCATATGCTACTTTGATATGAACTAGCAGTATGAAATTAGTCTGAAATTTAAAAAAATAGCAGTTTTAACTAGCAGTATGAAATTAGCAGTGTTGGGTGTAGGCTAATGCATTAATAATAAACTAAAATTCACTCTTCATGTTTTTGTAATTTGATTAGTTACTTATGATGTAAATTTACAGTTATGTGAGTTAAGTTTACAGTTATGTAATTGTTTTTAAACTTAACAGTGGATGAGTGCAGGAAAAAGTGGAGGGATCTCCGTGATGTTTATGTCAGGGAAAGGAGAGAGGAGAAGAAAAGAAAAAGCGGAGCAGCTGCCAGCCAGAAACGCCCTTGGCGTTACTATCACATCATGTCTTTCCTCTTACCATTTATCTCTTCTTGGCCCACATCTGGGAACATGGAAGTGGAGATAGGAGAAGGGAGAAGAAATGAGGAAGATAGTGCAGAAGTAATGGCAGAGGAAATACATGTGCAAGAAAAGCAGGTAGGACAGGACACAACAGAAATAAGAGTAGAGATCAGTGCAGAAGAGAGTAGGATGGACTGTCTGGGAGAGGACATGACTGTAGAGGAGGAGAGCAGAAAGAAGCAGAGTGGAAAAGACTTTGCCCAGCCACGACAACGCCGGAGGAGAGTTGAAGCAGGATCTATATCTTCTTTTGAGCGGACAATCGTTGAAGCCATACAAACTTCCAACTCTCCTGCCCCTGCTGGATCAGAAGATCCTGATATGCAGTTTCTACAGAGTGAAAGCCTAAATGCAGGGAACTCACCAAGCTGAAAATCCACCAGCTAATGTTTGAGGCTGAGTTTAACTGTGAGTTTTGAAGATCTCTCTTTAAATTTTTTGAATGTGAAATAATGGTGCTAAAGTTATCTCTCCTTTTCCTGCAGAAATTTTCAACTGGACCTCCTATCTGGCTGGACCTCTTTACACACACACACAAACGCATACATACAGTACACACACACACGTTATTATGTTCTGATATGTTCACTGACTGACACACACACACACACACACACACACACACACACACACACACACACACACACACACATATGTTATTATGTTCTGACATGTTCACTGACACACTCACACACAGACGCTATTATGTTCTGATATGTTCACTGACTGACACACACACACACACACACACACACACACACACACACACATATGTTATTATGTTCTGACATGTTCACTGACACACTCACACACAGACGCTATTATGTTCTGATATGTTCACTGACTGACACACACACACACACACACACACACAGTACACACACATGTTATTATGTTCTGACATGTTCACTGACACACACTCACACACAGACGCTATTATGTTCTGACATGTTCACTGACAAATTGTTCTTTAATAAAGATTTTGAGTACTCATTTACTTGAACTTGTGTTAATTGCTACCATGCATTGTTGTTTTAGCAACCAGTACCAAGATAAATTTGCATTAAATATGATTGACATATAAATTATTAAATTCTCTATTTAGTATAATTTAAATAGGTTTAACAGCTTTAGCATGAACATAAATAAGAGACCATACACACTGAACTGGAAAAAAGCCTTTTGTGAAACTGTGGTGGCCCTTAAAAGGGCCTTTGGTCTGTTGGAAGGACTTCTACACCAGATGCTGCCATGGAACCTCACCATGTACAGAGGAAAAGTAAGATGCGTAGGTTTCCCTCACATGGACGGCCTCCCTCGAGGAATTGTTAGCACCTTGACGGGCGATGCCTTGCATGCTGCTGTTTGTTACCTCCATTGGTGCAGAGGGGTTAGTGGTTTTGCTTCTCCGCAGGAGATTGTGGAGGACACATGTCGCTTTCACACATGCTTCGACATTTTGAGGGTGCTGACCCATGACCCTGTGGTACATCCTGAACCTAGATGCAAGAATGCCAAATGCATTTTCCACAACTAGCCTGGCCCGGGACCAGGGCCGGACTGGGACACAATTTCAGGCCGGGAAATCCCACACCCATCCAGGCCATCCCATGGACCCAAATAAAATTTAGAAACACAGACAACCCTATTTTTTCCTAAATTACATTTATTGGTCTAAATCCTTAGGCTGGGGCCGTGTAAAATAATTAAAGGCTTTCTCTTGAACAGTATCCTCACTTCCCTTTTCCTTCTCTTCAGTTACCCTAATATCTCTATGTCTCTCACTTCCACCAGTATCATCAGCCTCATACACTAAGTAAAGTAGAGTACTAGTGTTTTCATCTTAAAAATTACTTAAATATCCAACATTTAGCAACACTAGGCTATATTTCATACAATATGATTTTTTTTTTTAAAAATTCTTATTTTGCTACTACATGTCATCTCACTCCCTGGCTGAATGTATGATCATTGCACCACAGCTAGTGCTAGGTTGACTGTCTCCACCTTCATTTGATAAAAAAAAAAAATGAAAAAAAAAATGAAAGGAAAGGAATTTTTTTTTACACCTCACAAATGGGCAGACATAATTTTCTAAATTGTCTAATAAAATGTTATTGCATTATTTTTTTGTTGATGTCTGCACTATCACTCCTGTCTCCCTGCTCCTAGTACCACATAAATGTTAAAATTTGTCTGCTAAATTACTAATGTAACTTTACACTAAATAATAGTAATCTCCTTGAGCATACAGTATTTTGAGTGACTAATAGGGGCGCTACCGCTAACATTTGCTAGCATTTCAATACTAAGTTAACGAAGAAAAAAGTACAGTATTTACAGATGAAACTGACCTGCACTTGAAGCCCTGAACAGGTCATTCATTTTGCAACATTTTGCTGCTTGTTCTCTGAGTGCTTTCTTTTTCGTTGTCCTTTCCCTCTCTGCTCCACCTGGCTGTTTTCTCTCCATCATCGGGTGCTGCTCGCATTTTCTGTTTAACCGTTTGGCTGATGCTTAAAGTGGAATCGTAGCCTTGCCAGTCAAGACTAACAGATTAATGATTTTATTTTATTATAATAATTTTATTAAATGACGAATTCGAAAATGATCACTGGACACTGGTAAAGGTAGTAGTATAAAAAAATAATGATAATAGATAAAAAAAATAAAAAAATAAACGCTGGCTGGCAGCAGGCCAAATTAGTCGGCAGGCCACCGGGAAATCTCCCGGTGCTCCCGATGGCCAGTCCGGGCCTGCCCGGGACAGACGGTAATTGAAAATGCGTTGGTATCTTTGCAGGTTCTTTCCCGGATAGGGCCGCAGGAGATGGCGACGAAGTGGGAAAGCTTCGTCCGCAACAAAAGCATGAGGAAGTGGGCCTAGATGTTCAGCACCTGGTAGATGGGTATCTGGCGGGATTTTCAGGGTGCCGGCTTCAAGGGCCCTGCCAAAAGCAGAGTCTCTCAAGGTTCCACCATCGCTTCCACGGCCATAAGCACCCACATTTATCACCCTAAAGCAGTAGTTGGCATCAACTACTGCAAGTAATACTTTACTAGCACTTTGAGATTTCGCTGAAATGTAAAGTGCATTACAAATAAAATGTATTATTATTATTATTATTATTAATACGATGGAATAGGTTCCTTTATAATTGTAGAAATGGGAGCCTGAGTTGGGTGGAGCTTGGATGACCACATGCTTACCATCAATGGCCCCTAAACAATTAGGGAAATTCCAGCGCACATTAAAATCCTGGGCGATTGTCTGCCAATCTTCTTCTTGTGGCACTGGCATGTACTGATGCACCAGACCCTCCCAGATAGCCTTTGCCACATCAGGGACAATGGTGGACACTGTAGACCAGCCCACTCGGAAGCGGTAGGACAGTGAGTGGTATGAGTCTCCAGTGGCTAGGTATCTGAAAATATAAGACATAAGATAAGTTGGTGGTAAACATTTATATTTAAAAAATGCAGGTAATGCTATAAATAATATTGCTTGAGAATAAATTATATTTACAAATAATACATAATTATAAATTACAATTATATATATTTTTTTTTTTTCAGACAAGAAACTGTTATAGGCCTATTTGATGACCTGTCATGTTATACTATTTCATGTAGACTTGATTTGGTTGTGTACAGTGGTCATTTACATACAGCCAACAGCAAATTTACCAACAACAAAATTGTGGGCAGTAAAAATATAAATTGTATAAATATAAATTGTGGGTATATATATATATGTGTGTGTGTGTCATGATTCTCATAGAAGCAGAGACGGTAGTCGGATCTAAATGCAGCAGTAGACTTTAATTGACTCAGAACAGGATAAACTCAGAACGAGGAACAGGTACACGCACACAGAACCTACATACAATAACTGACCAGGAACAAGAGAGCACACAGGGTTTAAATACACAGAAGGAATCAGGGAATGAGACACAGCTGGGGCAAATGAGAACAACGAGAGGGACCATACAAACTAACAAGACAACACACCTGAAACAAGGAAACTAATGATTAAGCAAGCTAGAGATAATTGAATACAATAAACACCGGCAAAATCAAGGAGACTGAATTAAATAAAACAAAGTCCAAACACAAACAGAAACATGACAAAAACAAAACCTGGTCGTCACATAATTCCCCCCTTCCGGAAGGCGTGACCTCATGCCGTTCAAGACCAAGACGATGACCTGGGAGGGGGAGGCGGGCGTCCTAAAGAGCATGGACTCCAGGACGACATCGACGCGGGTGGCCACGGCGGGGCAGGTCGTGCGGGTGGCCACGGCGGGGCAGGTCGTGCGGGTGGTCACGGCGGGGCACCCTTGGACGGGGACCAGAGCGAAGCAGACTCAGACGGGAACCAGGGTGGAGCAGACTCAGACGGGGACCAGGGCGTATGAAGCACAAAACTGGATGGGACCAGCAGCATAGAAAGTTTAGGCGACACAAAAAATGTAGACGACACAGGAAGCTCAGGCGTGTAAAGCCGTGCAAGGGTCAATGTAGGCGGCGGCAGGGCGAGGCACAGAGGCGGGGCCGGCAGGGCGAGGCGCAGAGGCGGGGCCGGCAGGGCGAGGCGCAGAGGCGGGGCCGGCAGGGCGAGGCGCCGGGGAACGCCCTCCGGAACCAATCGAGCCGAGCGAGTCCTCCTCTTCTTCCTCCTACGTCGGCGAAGGCGCACAGCCGGTGGCTCAAACAACTGGGCAGGGCTGGACTCAGACAACTGGGCAGGGCTGGACTCAGACAACTGGGCAGGGCTGGACTCAGACAACTGGGCAGGGCTGGACTCAGACAACTGGGCAGGGCTGGACTCAGACAACTGGGCAGGGCTGGACTCAGACAACTGGGCAGAATCAGCAGGACCCTCTTCAAGTGTTTGCTCAACGAGACTCATTTGTAGCGCTAGTTCGGCGGGATCCTCTCGCAGCGTTGGTTCGGCGAACCTCTCATGAAGCGCTGGTTCATCGGAGAACATGTGTAAAGCTGAATCAATGGGACTCATGTGAAGCGCTGACTCGGCGGAGCACGTGAGAAGCACTGGTTCAATGAAGCCCACGTGAAGCACTTGTACCTCCTCTGCTAAGCCCACTGAAAACGACGAACCGCTCATGGAAAGAGCCCACTCGATATACTGAATCAGAGTCCCGTTAGGCTCAGGCATCGACGAGTAGAGGGGCTCGGACAGTCCTCCACGGAAAAACAGCATCAAACAGACCTCATCCAGAGGAGTCTGATAAGCCAGTTCCAGAAAGTCTGTCACGTAGTCCTCGATGAGTCGATTCCCCTGACGGAGACGCATGATCTCTGCTACAGGATGCATAACGGGATCCTGGGAACTACCTGCTAGATCCTTTGTGGTGGTCAGTTATTCTGTCATGATTCTCATAGAAGCAGAGACGGTAGTCGGATCTAAATGCAGCAGTAGACTTTAATTGACTCAGAACAGGATAAACTCAGAACGAGAAACAGGTACACGCACACAGAACCTACATACAATAACTGACCAGGAACAAGAGAGCACACAGGGTTTAAAAACACAGAAGGAATCAGGGAATGAGACACAGCTGGGGCAAATGAGAACAACGAGAGGGACCATACAAACTAACAAGACAACACACCTGAAACAAGGAAACTAATGATTAAGCAAGCTAGAGATAATTGAATGCAATAAACACCGGCAAAATCAAGGAGACTGAATTAAATAAAACAAAGTCCAAACACAAACAGAAACATGACAAAAACAAAACCTGCTCGTCACAGTGTGTGTGTGTGTGTGTGTGTGTGTGTGTGTACACACATACATATACATGCACACATAGGCCTATACATATTTATATATGTTTCTTTATTACTATATTATTATAGTACTATATTACTATATTACTGATATTACTATATATTACTATATATATATATATATATATATATACTGATTTAAGTTTGTACCTGAGACAAATTGCCAGGCGCTCGGCTGGGCTGATGGACTCCCGGAATGAAGTATCCTCCCTGGTAATTTTTGGGCCAACAGCCTGGAGAATCTCATCAAATTCTTCTCGTGAGACCCGAAAGTACTCACGGAAATCTTCCCCGTTTTGGTGTAGACGCATCTCTTGCACTAAACGGTGATACTCGCCGAGATGTTTCCTCCGAGCCAGGTAGTGTTTTACCCACACTGATTTGGAGTATTTCTTTTTGCGTCTCCAGTAAATAAGTGCAACAACAAGAGCCTTTATTCTCCGTGCATTTACTGTCACATGTTGATCTAAACAATACCGTTGCTACGCATACTTGACCTGTAGTGCTGAACCGGAAATAAAGTAATTGAGTTCCTCCCCAGTGCTATGACTGTTGTGTATATGACATGGTGTCAGAACAGAAGTAAGTCTATCGTTAATAAAAAGGATTACGACATTGAACAACGGATGAATATTTTACAATGGATGTTCTACACTATAAGCCACCTGAGCCGTTTGACTTTGACTGTCCTAATGTGAGCGCCGCGTGGAAAAAGTGGCAGCAACGTTTCGCCCTGTTCCTCACAGCATCGGGAAACAGTGACGCATCTTCAGCGAAAAAGGTTGCTATTTTGCTCACGATACTGGGAGAGAGAGGATATGATATATACAGTAACTTTGGATGGGCACCGGCTGAAGGTGATAGACGCGCGGAAGATCGCAATGACTTTGATACGGTGCTCAGAAAATTCGAGCAGTATTCCAACACGAGGAATCCAGTAATGGCTCTCCGTGCACAGTTTTGGGCATACCAGAGACCTGAAGGACAGGGTCTAGAAGCATTTGTGAATGATCTCAGGACGATGGCAAGTAACTGTCAGTTTACTGATTTAGAGACCACGCTACGAGACAAATTATTTTTCTCCATAAAAGATCCGGCAATGAAAATGAAAGTAATGGGTGATGACGGCAATGCATCCCTTGAAGTAGTGACACAGCGAATGCGCACGTTTGAGAGTGCTAAGCGGGAACTGGATATGATACAAGGCAAGTCGCCGCAAACCCCGGACCAGTCAGTTCACACTCTAAACACTTACACGCGAGGCAGAGACCGTAGACGTTATCAAGGACGAGGAAAACAGCGCGCGCAGTCAGCGCGAGCCAGTAACCACCTGCAGAGTGGAGTTACTGCTCAAGCAACACAGCACACGTCCAACGCGTGTAGCAGATGTGGCACAACGCATCAACCTCGCAACTGCCCTGCATATGGTAAGGAGTGTCGTCGCTGTAAGAAATTAAACCACTTTGCAGTTCAATGTCAAGCCAGAATGCCTAGTTATCGTAGCAGAGGTCGTGGTCGTGGAGAATCAATTGTACACACAGTGGAGTCTGATTTTGAGCATTTCTTTATTGATTCAATGACACATGATATCAGTGACTCCTGCTGGTATGAAGAGGTAATGGTTCATGAGGACAAGATTGAAATGAAGCTAGATACTGGAGCAGATACAAACTGTATGCCACTGTCACAGTTTAAACAGCTAACAGGATACACCAGCATCCCTGTTTACAAGTCTACTGCCAGACTGTCAGGATATGGAAAGCACAGCATAGAGCATATAGGAAAAGTTAATTTAAAATGTGTGACACGCAAGGGTGCTCAAGCAAGCTATGACTTTTTCCTCACGACTGAAGACGGACCAACCATCTTAGGTCGTCAAGCATGCTCTGGTCTACGACTCATTCAAAGAATGGACAACATTGAAAAATCACTAACTCAAGAAGATCTGATTGCTCAGTACCCTGATGTGTTTAGTGGTCTAGGAAAATTCACAGAACCATATGACATTAAGTTGAAGCCCAATGTGACGCCAGTAATTCACCCGCCGCGCAGAGTGCCTTTGAGTCTTCATACTCGTCTTAAAGAAAAGCTTGATGATATGGAAGCAGCCGGCGTTATCCGTAAAACATCAAAACCCACAGACTGGGTCAATAGTCTGGTAGTAGTGGAAAAGAAAGATGGCTCACTTCGTTTATGCCTTGACCCTAAAGATCTGAATCGAGCCATTAGAAGAGAACACTTCATGATCCCAACCAGCTCTGATGTGATCAGCCAGATGTCAGGGAAAATAGTGTTCACTGTGCTTGATCAGACAAGTTCGTACTGGCAAGTTCCACTCACTGAAGCCAGTGCTGACCTGTGCACATTCAATACTCCCTTTGGGAGATATTCCTTTCAGCGGATGCCATTTGGAATATCAAGTGCCAGCGAAGTCTTACAGCGGAGAAACCAGATGGTTTTCGGGGACATCCCAGATGTGCATATTATAGCAGATGATTTGATTATCGCCTCACTAGATGAGAAACAACATGACAAGACATTACATGAGGTGATGCAGCGAGCTAAATCCATGGGCTGTAAGTTCAACAAAGAAAAGATCAAATTCAAGAGGTCTGAACTCGTGTACATGGGTCATGTGATCAGCAAGGAAGGTCTGAAGCCTGACGAGTCAAAAGTGACAGCTATAACTGACATGCCAGACCCAACTTCAAGAGAGGATCTTCTAAGGATCATGGGCATGATCAATTACTTGTCACAGTTTATACCTAATCTGTCCACAACGACAACGCCATTACGGAGCCTACTCAAAAAAGACACAGCATGGACATGGGAACCGCAGCATGCAGCAGCTTTCAAGACGTTGAAGACGCTTATCAGCAGCAAGCCAGTGCTTAAGTTTTTTGACATAACCAAAGACACTGTGATACAATGTGACGCGTCATCGACCGGTTTAGGAGCCTGTTTGCTGCAGGATAATCATCCCATTGCATATGCATCTCGTTCTCTGACCAGAGCAGAACAAAATTACTCTCAAATTGAAAAGGAGTTGCTGGCGATCTGTTTCGCAACTGAAAAGTTCAACCAGTACGTGTATGGCAGACCTGTGACAGTACAGTCCGACCACCGCCCGCTCGAGATGATCACAAAAAAGCCACTGCACAAGGCTTCACCAAGGCTCCAGCAAATGTTGTTACGTCTGTTAAAATTCAACATAGATGTGAAGTACCACCCTGGAAAACATATGTACATTGCAGATACCTTAAGCCGAGCGTATCAGACCTGCGATGTTCCATCTGACAACATAGAGGACGCACAACAGCTATGGGTACACAGCGTCACTGAAGTACTACCCATGAGTAGTACTACCCCAAAGAATTGAGAGGATTCAGCAAGCATCAGCCAGTGACCCGACTCTAGAGGCAGTAAGATCAGTGAGTCAGAGAGGTTGGCCGTCTCACAAGGCAAGTGTAACTCCCCTAGCACAACAGTTTTGGCAGGTGAGAGATGAAGTATATAGCGAGCATGGACTTGTTTTTGTAGGAGACAGAGTAGTAATCCCAGAATCTTTGCGACAGGAGATTATTTCTGCCTTACATGACACTCATATAGGCATTGAGAAGTGCAAAAACAGAGCCAGAGCTATCATGTATTGGCCAGGGATGTCTAGGGACATTCAAGATGCAATTGCTCGTTGCAGTGTATGTGCAAAATTTCAAAGAAGCAACACCCAGGAGCCAATGTTGCCACATGAAGTGCCAGACCGTCCATGGGCTAAACTGGGCTCTGACGTATTTACTTTTAATGGCACAGATCACCTACTTGTCGTTGATTACTTCTCTAAATACCCTGAAGTGGTGAGTCTGAGAACCAAGACTGCACAAGAAATTATCAACAAGCTGAAGTCCCTTTTTGCCAGGCATGGAGTGCCGGACACACTGGTGAGTGACAATATGCCGTATGCCAGTCATGCTTTTCGTCAGTTTGCCGCAGATTGGAACTTTAACCTGGTGACGTCTAGTCCCACATATCCGCAGTCCAATGGACAAAGTGAGAGGTTTGTGCAAACAATAAAACAGCTAATGAGAAAAGCAGCAGAGGATGGCAAGGACATTTACAAGTGCCTGCTTGATTTCCGAGACAGCCCTATCAGGGGACTCCAAGTCACTCCAGCACAATTGCTTATGGGTCGTCGTCTCAAGTCTATCTTGCCTGTAACCTCACGTAAACTGATGCCTCAAGCCACAGTGCAGGGTAGAGATGAGTTGGTGGCTCGACAACAACAGATGGCGCGCTACTATAACCGGGGAAAAAGAGAACTGCCTTCCCTCCAACCTGGTGAAAGCTGCCGTATTAGACAAGGCCGCGTATGGAACCGAGCAGTTGTGGTACAACCTCATACCACCCCTCGATCATACACTGTCATGACAGAAAATGGAGCCACTTACCGTCGCAACAGAATTCACTTATCTGTAGATCCTGACAAATCAGCACTTCAAGAGACACCGGACATTGCTGACCCAGACTGCACACCTACAGAGCAGAAGGAGACACTAATGTCCCCTACAAATATTGGGTCCCCCAAGGCATCATCACAGCTGCCAGTGTCAGTCTGTGAGCGTCCAGCCAGGGCAAGATGTTTGCCAAAGAGATTTGATGACTATGTTATGTACAAGTAAAGTTTAAATGTTGTACATGTGTTAGTAGCTACATGTTCAAGTCTTTGCACTGTGATTAATACTCAAGTTAGTGACTTTAGACCAGTTAAGCAACCTTTATACCTAACTGTTGACTGAAAGATATTGTGACTTCACGCAAGATCTGAGGTTAGGATTTTGCTAAGAGATATTTTGGTTCATTATGTTTATTGAACAGGTTTGATGAATAGTATGCACTATACGTTGATACTGTAAGTACAGTGAGATTGCAAGTGCGAATAAGCATATGCAAGGTAGTAATGTTGACAAATAATACTTGCTGTGAAATATGTTTAAAACATTATAAGTTGTGTGATGTCTTTAAAAGGGGAGATGTCACATGTTGATCTAAACAATACCGTTGCTACGCATACTTGACCTGTAGTGCTGAACCGGAAATAAAGTAATTGAGTTCCTCCCCAGTGCTATGACTGTTGTGTATATGACATTTACCTTGTCATTTGGTTGAATGAATGAATGATGAATGAAAACATAAAAAATGACCGCCAATAATTTTGGAGGGAAAATGAATACAACATTAAAAGAAATAATATATATTTATTAAATTCATCTTTTTTTATAACTTATTTATGAATAACCATGCCTTTTTTAAAAGTATTAAGTGTTTTCGGATCAAGTTTAAAAAAAAAGTATTAATAATTCTCAACTTGCGCACACTGATTTGATTGGACTACATTGGAATACATCACATCCGGTCGGCCGGTCACATATGGTCTATTCCCAGAAGTTCAGATATTTCAACGGATCCAAAGCTCAAATCGGATCCGAATTTTCCGCATACGCATATGATCGGAACTCTACGCAGCTCCCGCACGACTCTCCATTGGAAATGAATGACTTCCGGTCCGACGGCTATCGTTTGTCGTGTGTAGTGGAAAGGCGGCTTCAGATACGCGCATATGCGGGTTCTTTAGGGACACCTAATCTGTAGCCCCGCCTTAGCTCTGAACGCGCGTCTATATCGCTTTGGACGCGCAAATGGATTCAAACTGTTCAAGCATCGAACTAGACGCGATAGACGCGAATTTGACGCTCTATTCGCGTTTGGTGTGAACGCAGCAAAATGAACAGGCTGCGATGTCAAGATTGCAATGCTGGAATGTGTGTGTGTGTGTGTGTGTGTGTCAGAGAGAGAGAGGCACGGGCGCGATCGAACAGTGGAAACATACTCCGTCATTTTCATACAGGACATCATTAAAACTGCAAAAAGTGTTTTAAGCCTACTTCTCTCTCTGTCCTAGCGTGTATCCCATATTTGTATAGGGTCCGCTTGTTTGCATGCTTTTCGCCACTTGGCACGGTCCAGGGCATCATCAGTGGTGATATTTACTGCGCGCATATCCTCCGCCAGACGATCGAGCCACCGCTTCTTCGGACGGCCACGCGGTCGTCGCCCGGGTGGTGATAGATTATAAGCCGTTTTCACCACTGTCTCATCGCCACTTCTGATGACATGGCCATACCAGCGGAGTCGGGCTTCACGCATCTTATGGACTATGGGCACCACGCTCATGCGCCTTCGGACATCTTCGTTCATGACGCGGTCGAATCGCGTGAGGCAGAGGGACCAGCGGAGCATCTTCATCTCCATAACATGGAGGGACTGCTCATGTTTGGTGGTGGCTGGCCAACACTCGGAACCGTACAACGCGACCGGGCGTACAACGGTTTTATAAATCTTGCCCTTGAGTGGTATGGGCATTCGGCGATCACAGAGAATGCCTGTGACTTGTCTCCATTTGAGCCATGCTGTGTTGACTCGGGCTCGGGCTCGGTCAGGAAGAGAGTCACCGTCACTCCGGATTAGAGAACCAATATATTTAAATTCGGTGACTTTGTTTAATGGCTGCCCTCCAACTCTGATTGTCCCGTCGGTCTGGGGTCCGCACTCCATATACTTGGTCTTTTTGATGTTAAGGCGCAGTCCGTGCGCGTCTAACCGCTCATTCCAGTCTTGCACTTGACGTTCAAGCCCACAACGGGTTTTGTCAGCTTGGAAGATGTCGTCGGCGAATAGAAGTGACCAGGGCTGAGACACCTGAATATCCCCAGTGGCAGTATCCATGCAAAGGATAAAAAGAAGCGGGGAGAGGGCGGATCCCTGGTGCACGCCAACGGTGGTCGGAAATGTTTCGGACAGGCCTGCAGGGCATCAGCAGACGCTGATGGTGTTGGTATAGAGAAGCTGGATCCATCGTACGTATTCTTCGGGGGCACCGTGAGAGCGGAGGGAATGCCAGATAAGATCCCGGGGCACACGGTCAAATGCCTTCTCGAGGTCGAGAAAGGCCATGTGTACTTGCTGGTTCTTCTCCCGGTGCCTCTCTAGCAGCAGCCTGACGCCGTGGATCGCATCAGTAGTGCCGCTTCCTCTAACAAATCCGCACTGATTTGGACTGATGGAAACGATCTTCCGGAGGCGGGTGTCAATTACGCGCTCAAATATCTTCATGGCATGGCAGAGCAGGCGAATCGGGCGGTAGGTGTTGCATTCGCTGATGTCGCCTTTGCCTTTCCAGATCGGGACCGTTACGCTGGCAGCCCATGTTGGAATAGTACCCTCATCAATGATCTTATTGAACAGTTGGGCAAGGACTTCAGTGCCTCGGTGTCAGAGTAACTTCCATGCCTCAGCGGGAATGTTATCGGGTCCCGGGGCCTTTCCTTTCTTCATCTTTTTAACTGCAAACTCGACCTCGGCAAGGCTGATCTGCGGTACCGGCCCGAGGATGGGGGCGCTGCTTGTGATCAGTGGATGCGGGAATTCCATGTTGCAAATCGAGTCAAAATACTCTTTCCAGCGTTGCAAAATGGCGGGTGGATCACGAAGGACTTGATGGTTGGAGTCTTTGATATTCATTACTTGACCAATATCCAGTGTCGAGCAATGGCGAGCATTTGCGAGTTTGTAGATTCGGTTGGCTCCTTCAGGCGTGTCGAGCTGTGCATAAAGCTCGGCGTGGTGTCGGGCCTTTGCGGTAGCCACCACCTTCTTCGCTATCGACTTCTGTCGTCTATACTCATGCCAATCGTCGGCCACCCGCGAGACACGCCATAACTTGAATGCAGCCTTCTTTGCCTTCGTAGCTTCCTGTACCTCGTCGGTCCACCACCAGACCTGCTTTGTCTAATTGTCGCCCTGGCTTGGTCACACCGAGGCACTCTTCCGCCACGTCACGGATCGTCTTAGACATGTTTACCCAGAGTGTTTCCACAGGCTGGTCACCGTCAATGGCGGCGATATATGTGTTGAGCGCGGCAGCCAGTTGTG
This sequence comes from Leuciscus leuciscus, assembly GCF_965113295.1. NCBI lineage: Eukaryota > Metazoa > Chordata > Actinopteri > Cypriniformes > Leuciscidae > Leuciscus > Leuciscus leuciscus. The sequence continues at coordinate 42,995 of NW_028118377.1, read as the reverse complement.
TTGTCTTCTCAGGCAAGGCCTGTTTTAAGCCTACTTATTTGTGTAAAACACAACATTGTGCTTTTGTCAAACTGTAAACTCTTGTCAAACTGTAACTGTCACCCAACCAAAATCACACACACACACACACACACACACACACACACACACACACACACACACACACACACACACACACACACACACAAGCTGTTTAAAAGCAAAAATGATCTAATCTTTTGGACATTCATCATATTGCATTGGTTTTCATTTCTTGTCCTAAAACAGAGCACTAATCTGTTTGTATTTAAGTTACACATTCTAACAGATGGTGCGCAGCCAGTAAAGCCAATGATTTTACCTCTTTGATGGAATTAGTGCTGTTGGAGGAGTTTAAAAATTGTCTGCCTGAACGAACGGCAGTCTATATGAATGAGCAGAAGGTTACCAGTCTGCAGCAGGCTGCCATATTGGCAGATGAATTCACGCTAACCCATAAGACTTGGTTTTCAAGGTATGTTTCTTTCCCATCAGCGTCTTCTCAGAAGCCAGCGCCTGCCTCACAGACTGGAAAGGTCCGTGACAGTAGCAACGCTACCACTAATTCTAAGATAGAGAAATTGTGTTTCTTTTGCCGTAAGGCTGACCACTTGGTAGCTGACTGTGATGCTTGGAAGAGACATAAGGGGGCGGAGCGGAAGCATCCAAAAGGGGTGGGGTTAATCCGAACTTCCCTGGTGCCACCCCAGGTTTCCACGGCTCGTAGTGAACCAGATGTGTGTTTTAAACCATTTGTTTCTGACGGTTTTGTTTCCCTTACAGGAGAGCCTGGTGATGGGCGTCCTGTGAGAGTGCTGCGAGATACTGCCTGTTCACAGTCGCTGCTACTTGCTGACGTTCTTCCCGTGGGTGATCGGTCGGACGTCAGAGCAATAGTAAGGGGAATAGGGATGGGTTTTGTGCCGGCTCCTTTACACCGCATACACATAAACACTGATTTAGTGACAGGTTTTTTCACGGTTGGGGTTGGGAAAACCTACCGTCGAGTACTTCAACAATTCTTCTGGCCCGGTTTAAAATCTAGCGTAGTACATTTTTGCAGAACCTGTCACACTTGCCAGATGGTGGGTAAGCCAAACCAGCCTGTGCCACCTGCCCCGTTAAAGCCCATCCCCGCAGTTGGCGAACCGTTCGAACATGTTTTAGTCGATTGTGTGGGACCTCTGCCTAAGACCAAATCGGGTAACCAATTCTTGTTGACTATGATGTGTGCTGCCACCCGTTTCCCTGAGGCCATCCCGCTGCGTAAAGTTACCGCTGCCACTGTTGTAAAAACATTGGTAAAGTTTTTTACTTCTTACGGTCTCCCTAAAGTCGTGCAGACAGATCAGGGAACTAACTTCCTTTCAAAGGTTTTTAAGGAAAACCTGAAATCATTAGGTATCTCCCACGCCGTGTCAAGTGCCTATCATCCAGAGAGTCAGGGTGCGCTGGAGCGCTGGCATCAAACATTAAAGGGGATGCTTAAAAAGTTTTGCTATGAGACGAAAAAAGATTGGGATGAGGGGGTGCCTTTTGCTCTTTTTGCCATCAGAGACGCTAAACAGGAGTCGTTAGGGTTTAGTCCTACGGAGTTGGTTTTCGGCCGTAATGTGCGCGGCCCGCCAACCATTCTAAAAGAGAGACTCACTAGCGTTTCCTCTCCTAAGTATAGTGTGTCAGAGTTTGTATCCAGGTGTAAGGATCAGTTACACTGCACCACTCAATTGGCTAGGCAATCCCTTGCCCACGCTCAAACTGGTATGAAGAGGCGTTTTGACAAGCGTGCGGTGGAACGGCAATTTAGGCCCGGTGATAAGGTGTTGGTTTTGTTACCTGTTCCTGGCTCTGCCCTCACTGCCAGGTTTACCGGTCCGTACACGATTGAAAGGAAGATTTCTGACACGAACTACATACTTTGTACGCCAGACCGTAGACGTCGAACCCGCCTCTGTCATATTAACATGTTGAAGTCTTTTCACTCCAGAGACGTGGTGAAGGGTGACGCGGGGACACCGGAGATTGCTGCGGTCGGGGCAGTTTCTCTTCATGGTGCTCACCAGGAGCTGGAGCCCGGCCTGACGCTCCCTTGTGAAGGCCACATGTGCGGGAGGTTAAATAACACACAGTTTATGGCTACGATAGATCAACAGCTGTCATATCTCTCTCCTTTTCGGAAACAGGAGGTGGTTGACCTGCTTCACAGTTTCCCTAACGTGCTGGGGGATGTACCCTCCCGCACTAATATCCTGGAACATGATATTGATGTAGGTGTGGCTAAACCTATTAAACAACACGCGTACAGATGTCCACTAGAGAAAAGAGAACTTATGAAAAAAGAAGTAAGTTATTTAGTGGAGCATGGTTTTGCTAGGTCCAGTTACAGTCCTTGGAGTTCACCTTGTCTACTGGCGCCTAAATCAGACGGGACTCCTAGATTCTGTACGGATTTTCGCAAAGTAAATGCTGTTACAGTAACTGATTCTTTTCCTCTGCCTCGCATGGATGACCTGGTTGATAAAGTGGGCTCGGCTTTGTGTATCACTAAGCTAGATTTATTAAAGGGGTACTGGCAGGTCCCTTTAACTAAACGTGCCTCGGACATTTCAGCTTTTGTCACTCCGGATGCGTTCAAGCAATACACTGTGATGCCGTTTGGTATGAAGAATGCATTATAGTACCTGGCTTGTCTGGCTTTTGCCATTCCCACATGTCTTTCGACCTCCTTCAGTAATAATGTATGTGAGTGTACAGTGTGGTATGTAGATGTGCTGGGTGCAGGAGACTTGTGAATAAGGCGCTCTAGCGGGCCTTTAAGGTGGCGCCCCAAAGCCAGCACAGCAGGGGACACACCAGTGGTCTCATGCACGGCTGTGTTGATAGCCAACCGGAACTCAGGCAGCCACCGATCCCAGTCCTGATGATGTTCCCCTACAAAGGAGGCAATCATGGTCTATAATGTCCTATTGACCCTCTCTGTAAGATTCGTCTGGGGATGGTATGCTGTCGTGAGCTTTTGGGTAACACCCCACGATTCACACAGGCTGCATAATAAGTGACTAGTGAATTGGGGCCCCCGGTCAGACACAAGAAAGGCAGGTACCCCCCAGCGTGTAAAGATGTCATTCTTCAGGATCTGGCAGACCTTTGGTGTCTTCCCGTCACTTCCCATTCTCCTTAAAACATATTGCGTGACAAAACAATGATGAGAGAAGAAAAAAACTAATAAAAGTCCTTATAACGGTCCGTGATTACGCCACAGGCATCTGATATAACAGTTCTCTTCTTTTACACGTGAAGACAAAAAACAATACCACAAAGCATGTTTATCATCACCTCAAAAAGCTGTACAATGAAGGCAGAATAGGAGACTATTACAAAAAACAATACCACAAAGCATGTTTATCATCACCTCAAAAAGCTGTACAATGAAGGCAGAATAGGAGACTATTACACCCACAGTAATAGTCTCCTATTCTCGTGATATTGTGATAAAGTTTGCAAATGTTTGTTTGATGTATCGGAGTGCGGCCGTGCCTCCAGCGCTGAAATATCTGCATGTTGCCCGACGGGGTATTAATGTGATATATCTTTAAATACACTTTGTTGAACTTGTGTCTTATTGAATTTTCGTTAATATATAATTAATTCAAGTCTACACACGTGCAGATTGATTGTATATTTTTTTCCTTTAGTGGTTGTTTAACGAAAGTAAGCTGCTACTGGCTTTAATTATCCCAGCAGGTATCAGATCCGCCCGTTACCTTATGTTTTGCGAGAAGTACTTTTCCCTTGCTTTTATAGTGTAAGGGAAATTGTTACAAAGGGATCCTCCATAAGGAGAAACTAGTTGGCACTTTAGCACCCCGCTATGACATCGGGTCCAGGCGCAGGTCCTTCATCAGATCTGGATACAGCCTGGATCCGGCAGGCTGCGGGAAAACCTCAGGATAAACAAAAATTAGCGTAGATGCCACATTTTTCTTATGATGTAACGAGTACATCAGGATTTATGGGAAGTGTTCCCGGTTCCGGCTGACCTGATCTATGCAGCCTGACACTGAATTATAGAAGTCTATAGTGTTATGTGTATGCTAGGTCAAAGAGATGTGTTTTTAGTCTAGCTTTGAACTGACAGAGTGTGTCTGCTTCCCGGATAATGGTAGGAAGATTGTTCCAAAGTTTTGGTGCTAAATAGGAGAAGGATCTACCGCCAGCAGTCGATTCTGATATTCTAGGTATTATCAACTGGCCGGAATTTTGAGATCGCAATAGACGTGAAGGACTATAATGCGTTAAGAGCTCTCTCAAGTACTGCAGAGCTAAACCATTTAGTGCTTTGTAAGTAATCAGCAATATTTTAAAATGTATGCGATGTTTAATAGGGAGCAGTGTTGACAGAACAGGGCTAATATGGTCATACTTCCTGGTTCTGGTAAGAACTCGAGCTGCTGCATTTTGGACCAACTGTAGTTTGTTTATTAAGCGTGCAGGGCAACCACCCAGTAGAGCATTACAATAATCTAGCCTTGAGGTCATGAACGCATGAACTAATTGTTCCGCATTTGTCAATGAGAGCACATGCCGTAATTTAGATATATTTTTAGGATGGAATAATGCGGTTTTACAGATACTAGACAAGTGACTTTCAAATGAAAGATTGGTATCAAAGAGCACACCCAGGTTCCTAACCGACGACGAAGACTTGACAGAACAGCCATCAAGTGTTAGACAGTATTCTAGGTTATTACATGAGGACGTTTTTTGTCCAATAATTAGAATCTCTGTTTTTTTTCAGAATTTCAGGAAATTACTAGTCATCCAATGTTTTTATATCATATTCCGTAAATTTTTTTGAATTGGTAGTTTTCGTTAGGTTGTGAAGAAATATAGAGCTGAGTATCATCGGCATAACAGTGAAAGCTAATTCCATGCTTCCTAATGATATCTCCTAATGGTGGCATGTACAGAGTGAACAGCAGTGGGTCCTAGTACTGAGCCTTGTGGTACGCCATACTGAACTTGTGATCGATAAGACATCTCTTCATTTACTGCTACAAACTGATAACGGTCAGATAAGTATGATTTAAACCATGCTAATGCAATTCCACTAATGCCAACATAATTTTCGAGTCTATTTAAAAGAATGTTGTGGTCAATAGTGTCAAATGCAGCACTAAGATTGAGTAACACTAATATAGAGATACAACCACGATCGGATGATAAGAGCAAATCATTTGTGACTCTAATGAGAGCTGTCTCGGTACTATGGTACGATCTAAATCCTGACTGAAAATCCTCGCAGATATTATTTCTTTCTAAAAAGGAACATAGTTGTGAAGATACCGCCTTTTCTAGTATCTTTGACAGAAAGGGTAGATTCGAGATCGGCCTGTAATTGACTAATTCTGTAGGATCAAGTTATCTTTGACAGAAAGGGTAGATTCGAGATCGGCCTGTAATTGACTAATTCTGTAGGATCAAGTTAAGTTTTTTAACAAGCGGTTTAATCATAGCCAGCTTAAAGGTTTTTGGTACGTATCCTAGAGACAAAGATGAATTGATGATAGTAAGAAGAGGATCTATGACCTCTGGAAGCATCTCTTTCAGTAGCTTAGTCGGTATAGGGTTTAACATACATGTTGTCGGTTTAGCGAATTCTTCCTCTCCTATAGCAATAAATGAATCGAATTTTTCCTTAGGGAGACTACAATGCTCTCCCTGATGCGATACTGTAGTAGAGGGTTGCATAGTTATAATTTTGTCCCTGATATTATCAATCTTATAAGTGAAGAAGTTCATAAAGTCATTACTACTGTGTTGCTTGGAATTTCTGGGCTTGAAGCTTTCTTTTTCGTTAGTTTCGCCACTGTTTCAAATAAATACCTAAGGTTTTGTTTATTTTCTTCTAATAGGGTTGAAAAATAAGCAGATCTAGCAGCTTTTAAGGCCTCTCTGTATGCAATCGAACTCTCTTTCCATGAAATGCGAAATACCTCTAGTTTTGTTTTCTTCCAGTTGTGCTCCATTTTTCTGGCTGCTCTCTTAAGTGCCTGAGTGTGCTCGTTGTACCACGGCGTTGGACTATATTCTTTAAAGGGATACTTCACCTCTCGAAAGATGAATGTGTATTTAAAATAGGTCATTTATGTAGAAGAAATGTGAAATTATTTTTGAATTTGGAGCTTTCTAGACTGAGAAAAGCCAGAAAATTTATTTTTGGCTTATGTGGATGAAAGACAACAACTCCCAGAATGCACTTGCTTCGCTGCCCTAGGAGGCCACTCCCAAGCCACGCCTACCGGTAAGAGAGCGCGCAGTTAAACAACAAGGCTAGGCTACTAGTGAGGCTCCGTGAAGAGTCTGCCCGGGATTTCACGATCGCCCAAAATGTCCGGGATTCAGCTTTTGCGTTCTACAGTCGCCATTCATTATGTTTACTGTGGCGAGCAGGACGAGACTGAGGGGCGTGGGAGAACGGCGCGAGGCCGGTGCATTCTGGGAGTTGTTGTCTTTCATCCACATAAGCCAAAAATACATTTTCTGGCTTTTCTCAGTCTAGAAAGCTCCAAATTCAAAAATAATTTCACATTTCTTCTACATAAATGACCCATTTTAAATACACATTCATCTTTCCAGAGGTGAAGTATCCCTTTAATGCTAAATCCTGAAGTATCCCTTTAAGTGCAACGGAGCAACTGTGTCTAAAGTGCTGGAAAAAAAGAGAGTTAAAAGTTTCTGTTGCAATATCGAGTTCTTCTAAGCTATCCGGGATGCTGAGATGATGAAACTGATCAGGAAGATTATTAATAAAGCAATCTTTAGTGGCAGAAGTGATAGGTCTCACATATTTGTAACACGGAGTCTGCTTTGCAGCCTTGGCTAAATGTAATTTACATGAGACTAGATCAGGGCTGGACTGGCCATCGGGCATACCGGGCATTTGCCCGGTGGGCCGACGTGCTTTTTGGGCCGATACATCTCATACTCATACATAATTTGTATTATTATTTTTTTTTTATTTTTTTTTTAGTAGTAGTAGAAGGTTCTTTATTGATCCTTTAACAGGAAATTACAGTGTCACAGCAGCTTCATGACAGACATAACACCACATATTAGTTCAGTTTTATCCTGACCTATTAAGTTAAAAATATATATATAACAGACTACTATAGCAAACTATGCATAAAAGAGACAAAGGTTATTTTTGTGCGTTATAGAGTCTTATAGCAGCTGGTATAAAGGATTTCCTGTACCGCTCCGTCTTGCATACTGGTGCAATCAGTCTTTGACTGAAGGTGCTTCTGTTTATCACCTTCACGGCCCATAAAGATTTGTACATCGGCAGCCCATTCGTTTTGTTTTGTTTTGCTTAATTGGCGGCGCTGGGTTTGTGCCGGTGTAATGCAGTGGTCAAAAAAAAGTCAGCGTTAGTTTTTTTTTTTCTGACAGACCAGCCCATGAAACACGTAGATCAGCGGCCCATTGGTTCTTTTCTTGATTGACACTGGGCTGGCCCAATCACAACTTTAAACGAGTGAGTGAGCGTGCAGCAGTGTCAGTTGTATCTGTCAAAATAGTCTGCGAGATGGAGAAGAAACGCAAGGAATGTGCAGAGAAATAGCGTGAAAAAATAGAACCAGGCCCTTAAAGCAGACACTGTAAAATGTGTCAAAATATATCTTTTCTGCCCTTCATCAGCTCCAGTGATGATGATGATAGTGAGGAGGATCAGGAGAGAGATGAGAAAGTGTAGAGCCTGCGGTAAGCAGAACTACTTTCAAAACACTTAAGCTATGTCATGATCGAGTGTAGGAACCCATAACCGAGTTACAGATTATTTCCACATTGCATAGTTGACAATTACATAGACAGTATATAAAGACGATTACCGCAATTCACTAGAAATTTTATGAGAGGCGTTTGTAAACCATGTTTTCCGCCCAAATAAAAGCTTGATGCAGTTTGCGTCAAAATAAAAGATCATGTGCTTATCTCTTTCAAGTATAGAAATTGGAACAAAACTAATTATGAAAGTTTCCTTTATTTTTTAGTGCATTTGTTTTACAAAATATGGCTATTAGCCTACTGTCATTGGATTAATATTATAACTATTATTATGTAGTAGGTGTAATGTAAATAGACACTGTAACTAAAAGAGGTTTGAATTTTTCGTTTAATTTGCATGCACACTGAATATGGGTTGGAGCTTTTAATTTTGAACTCTCAAAGTGCACCAGATTGATGAATTTAACATTAAAATGCACAACATTTTCTCACGGGGGGGGGGGGCATGCCCCCGGACCCCCCTAGAAGAACCAAGGTCCACCCACCACAGTTTTACCAAAAATCCTGTGAGAAACACTGGTATTGCTATGCCATTGCAGCTTATAGCTTGTTTTAGGATTCACCACTGTGGAGTATAGTTCAACTGTATTAATTAATTAATAAATGTCACATTTTCACTCGTTCCATTACATGGCATTAGTGGTTTTAAGGAATAGGAGTTGGTATGCATATAATTAAGGGCATGCAAAGATGGGTGGTGTTTATGATCATATAGTGGGCCAGTCTGGGCCAAAATGCCCGGGCCGATTTTTTGTCCCAGTCCAGCCCTGGACTAGATAATGATCTGAGATGTCATCGCTCTGCTGCAGAATTTCAACGGCATCAACATTTATTCCATGTGATAATATTAGAGTATCTAGAGTATGATTACGACAATGAGTAGGTCCTGAAACGTGTTGTTTAACTCTAATAGAGTTCAGAATGTCTTTAAATGCCAATCCCAATGCATTTTTTTCATTATCTATATGTATATAAAAATCACCAACAATTAGTACTTTATCTGCAGCCAATACTAACTCTAATAGAAAGTCAGCAAATTCTTTGATAAAATCTTTATGATGCCCTGTATACAGTAGCCAGCACAAATCTCAAACGTGATTTGTCATTTACACTATATATTTTTACATTCAAATATATATTGAAAAAATCACCAACACTTCAAAATAAGTACATTTAAAACTAGATTTCTTAGTGATTTTGAAAATATTACTATAAATTACAGCAACACCTCCCCCTTTGCCTTTCAGACGAGGTTCATGTTTATAACAGTAATCTTGCGGGGTGGACTCATTTAAAGTAATGTAATAATTTGGTTTTAGTAAGGGATCGAATATTCAGCAACCCAAGCTTTATCATTTGCTCATCTGTATTATAGCTGTTTTTTATTTGTTGAACATCAATTAAATTTTTAACCTTAGATGGGTTGAAACGTTTTTTGGATTTCCAAATTCGGGGAACAGACACAGTCTCTATGTGATGATAGCTAGGTGAAAGAGGCTCTATGTGATGGGATTTATCTGACCTTGGTGACGCGAGGCCGCTAGCAGACGGTCGGTTTAGCCAGTCTGTCTGCTTCCTGACCCGAGCCCCAGATTGTCATGTTTATCTCTAAGACTATGAGCCAAATTACTAGAGAGAAGAGCAGCACCATCCCAGGAGGGATGAATACCATCTCTTTCAACAGGTCAGGTCTGCCCCAAAAACTTTTCCAATTGTCTATGAATTCTATATTTTTTTGCAGACACCACCTCGACTGCCAGCCATTGAGTGAACACAATCTACTGACTATCTCATCACTCCTGCGAACAGGAAGGGAGCCAGAGCAAATTACAGTGTTTGACATCGTACTTCCAAGTTCACACACCTCTTTAATATTAATTTTGGTGATCTCTGACTGGCGGACTTGAATATCATTTGTGCCGACGTGAATGATAATCTTAGAGAATTTACGATTAGCATTTGCCAGCACTTTTAAATTTGCTTTGATGTCAGGCGCTTGTGGCTCCCGGCAAACATGTGACTATGGTGGCTGGTGTCTCTTTTTTTACGTTCCGTGTAATAGAATCGCCAATAACTAGGGCACAATCAACAGGATTCTCAGTCGGTGTTTCACCGAGTGGGGAGAACCTGTTAAATGTTGTTATCGGAACGGAAGAGCGGTGTTTTGTCCCGCGACTATAGCGTCTCACCGTCACCCAATTGCCCTGCTGCATGGGCTCTACTTCAGCTGGAACGGAACAATGTACAGAGGTCACTAAGCTAGTCGCATCCAGAGCAAGAAAAATAAATAAATAAAAGAGTGTGCGGATGGCACGCTAACAGGCTAGCAATAACGATTTAGTTTGAAGCTAGCTATGTAAGGGTTAATGCCCGACGAGGTGTCCATTATCAGGTATTAATAATACTTTAATGTGTTTTAGAGTAAAAATCGTGAGGGTTTTTATTAATTAAGTCGAGCGCACTATTTAATATCTCCCGTATACAGGCGTTGCCAAGCAACGTGGCCACAGCGACCCGACCGCAGCGATGCGAAACTTTGTTTCAAAGAGTCAAAACTCACAGATAGTTTCCTAAATCGTTTTTATTAGGCCTACAGCAAATATTGTCAACCATTCACTCACGTGTTGAAAGGAAAGCAAGCAAGACAGAAAGACAGGCAATGGCAGTAGGCCATATTCCTAGGTGTACATTATCACTTTTTAACGGACACCCTGCAACCAATCAGAATCGAGTATTCACCCAGACCATGGTATAATTCAGGATAATGTGTGATGTTGAGTAAATTATATTTAGCAGTATAAACTGCTAAATTATGATTCAAAACTGGAAGATATACAAAGCTTTTCAGACGCACACCAACACAAACAGCAGCAGAAGCAATGAGGCAGACAGAAGCAATGAGGCAGACAGGAGCAATCAAACTCAAATGTGAATAATGAACTCAAACAAATGTGTACAAAGTTGCACAAGTTAGGCTACAAAGATACAAAATGCAATACGTCACGTCATGCGCAGCGTCTCCTCCACTCGCACGCATCACTCCAGGCTGGCTGTGCTGTATTGTTGTAACGAACTGCTCTGAGACACGAAGGTAGAGAAGAGAATCCAAATTCAGCTTTAATGGGAAAATCCAAGATCATAAACTGTACATCAGGCAGTGGTCAAAAGCACAGGGTAATCAGTCCAAACAAATCCAGAGGGTGAGACAGGAACGGGAAAACCAGGAACATGGAAAACAGTGGCAACGCTCAGAAATGCAGTGTCACAAGTACAAGACTTCGCAGGGAATGGATGAGAAAACGTACTCGGTTACTAACGTAACCTCGGTTCTCTCTAGAAGAGGGAACGAGTACTGCGTAAGATATCTTACGCTAGGGGAAAATCCTTTTCCGCGAGATATTGAAGCCAAAAATTATCCTTAATTTTGTAATAATGCAAAACGCGTTGCAGCAGCAATGCAGACATAGGCGAGACAGCTCGCGCGCCTATTGGCTGCTCTGCGGCAACTGCAGCAGCCTATCGAGCGAGGCCTGGCGTGACGCCAGACCCAATCAGGGCACTTCGCGCCCGCTGCGTCACGTCCCGCCGAAATGGGCGTGGTCTAGGCCTATAAATATCGCTCGCAGGCAGCTATTATCTGGTTTTTCATCATCGAAGCAACCAGAGCGTGTGCATGCACGGCAAGATACGCAGTACTCGTTCCCTCTTCTAGAGAGAACCGAGGTTACGTTAGTAACCGAGTACGTTCTCTTACGAGAGGTCTCTCGTACTGCGTAAGATATCTTACGCTAGGGGACCCAATGTAAAACGCCGTGCATGCTGAGATCTGACACCAAAGACCCAAGGGCGAAAGCCCGGGGTACATATAGTGCACAATCACTCAGTGAACTCACAGAGAGTCCGGGAAGAAGGAGGGGTGCAGCCTCACTTTTCCACATAAAGTAGCGTCGAAGGGACGCGAATTTCATCATACAGACAGGGCGGGGTACGGCCTGAACTGATGGGAAAAAATGTGGGTCTTACACAGTTTGCCCAGCTTTAAACTGTCGAACATCGAGCTGTGCTCAGCAAACGCAGCATTCTGAGCTGAACGCATCAGGTCAGATAATACTGGTAGTTTAGACCGACAGCAGCCTGGCCTGCAGGGCGGGAACCTCTAGGTTATAAAACCTTATAAATGTAGACGGGGAGGCCCAGCCTGCCGCCATACAAATATCTTGCAAGGCAATCCCACTTGACCAGGCCCACGAAGAGGCCATGCCTCTCGTGGAATGCGCTCTGACACCCAAAGGGCACTGCATGCCCTTGGAGGCGTATGCCAGCGCTATAGCATCAACTATCCATCTGGATAGGCTCTGTTTCGACGCGGCTAGTCCCTTAGAACGTCCGCTAAACGAAACAAAGAGCTGTTCCGTCTGTCTGAAAACAGACGAGCGAGACACATAAGCTCGTAATGCCCTGACTGGGCAAAGGAGGCTCGCGTCTCTTTCCTCATCAGGGACCGGTAGGGCTGACAGAGAGATAATCTGCGCCCTAAACGGTGTGTTGAGGGATTTTGGAACATAACCGTGCTTAGGTTTGAGTATAACTTTTGAGTCATTGGGCCCAAACTCCATGCACGCCGCGCTCACAGAGAGCGCGTGCAGATCCCCTATGCGCTTCACTGAAGCGAGAGCCAGCAAAAACACTGTTTTGAAAGACAGGTGTTTTAAATCGATTGACTGCAAAGGCTCAAATGGCGCACCTTTCATGGCTTCCAGAACCGTAGAAAGGTCCCATACGGGGACTGAGGGAGGTCTGGGAGGATTCAGTCTCTTAGCTCCTCTAAGGAAGCGGATGACTAAATCGTTCCTTCCTATTGACTGACCAAGCGTTGTTTCTGAGAACGCTGCTATAGCCGCCACATAAACTTTGAGCGTGGAGGGGGCCCTGCCCCCATCCAACAGCTCTTGTAGGAAGGAAAGCACCTCCGTCACATCACAGTTTGTGGGTGACACACCACGGGCTGTGCACCAGCCCGAAAACACTGACCATTTCGAAGAATAGAGTCGTCTTGTAGACGGAGCTCTAGCCTGCGTGATCGTGTTTAATACTCCTTTAGGGAGTCCAACATGTACCCGTTGATGGCCCAGACATGAAGGGACCATAGTTCCGGGTGAGGATGCCAGATCGAGCCGCGGGCCTGTGAGAGGAGATCTCTCCTCACTGGTACCGGCCACGGGGCAGTACTTGCTAACTGCATCACGGCTGGGAACCAAGGTTGGTTTTTCCAGAACGGTGCTACCAGCAGTACTGAGCATCCTTCTTCCCTGATCCGTTCTATCACCTGAGGCAGGAGAGAGACGGGGGGAAAAGCATAGAGCGGGCGGCGGGGCCACACATGGGACAGCGCGCTCCTGCTCTTGGAGAAAAATTCTTGACAGTGAGCGTTTTCTTGAGACGCAAACAGGTCCACTTTCGCTCTGCCGAATTTCTTCCACAGCAGTTGGACTGTCTGTGGGTGTAGGGACCATTCGCCTGCCGGAACATTGTTCCTGGACAGTCTGTCTGGTCCTATATTCATGATCCCTGGCACGTGCGCTGCTCTGAGCGAGCGCAGGTTGCACTGAGCCCATACTAGGAGGCGTTCTGCCAGCCTGTACAGTTTCTCGGATCTGATGCCGCCCTGGCGATTTATGTAGGACACCACAGACATGTTGTCCGAACGGACCAAGACGTGGTGACCTTTTATTTGGGGACAAAAACGCGTCAGCGCGTTGTCTACTGCCAGCATTTCGAGGCAGTTTATGTGCAGGAGCTTCTCCCGTTCTGACCACTGGCCGAAGAACGGTCTGCCCTCGAGCAGCGCTCCCCATCCCGAGGTGGACGCGTCCGTGGACACCACTTTCACCCTCGAGGAAGTCCCCAGGCTTACACCTGATTGGTACCAGTCGTTCGCTTTCCAGGGTTTCAGAGCTGTAACGCATTTCTGATTGACCCTGAGGCGAAGCAAACCGGGTGCCCACGCTTCGCGTGGGACTCGCGCTTTCAGCCAAAACTGCAGCGGGCGCATGCGTAGCAGACCCAGCTGGAGCACTGACGATGCTGAGGCCATGAGACCTAGCATCTTCTGAAATCTTTTGAGCGGGACAGACGCGCCGCAGCGAAAAGAGTTCGCTGTGCGTCGAATGTCTACCGCGCGCTGTTGTGATAGTCGCGCTATCATGGATAGTGAGTCCAGTTCTGTGCCCAGGAAAGATATTTTCTGACTGGGTGACAGGGAGCTCTTCGCCCAATTGACACTCAGACCCAAATCCTCGAGGTGATCGAGTAAAATGGTCGTGTGTTCTATGAGCACTGCGCGAGATTGCGCTAGAATCAGCCAATCGTCCAAATAGTTCAGCACTCGCATGCCTCTCATTCTGAGGGGTGCGAGCGCCGCGTCCATGCACTTCGTAAATGTACGGGGTGCTAGGGACAAACCGAACGGCAGGACTGTGTACTGATATGCCTGGCCCTCGAAGGCGAATCTCAAAAATCGCCTGTGACGTGACGCTATCTGTATTTGAAAATACGCGTCTTTCAGATCTATTGACACAAACCAATCTCCTTGGCGAATCTGCACAAGGATTTGCCTGGTCGTGAGCATCCTGAACTGTCGCTTCACAAGCACTTTGTTCAGCTGCCTTAGATCTAGTATGGGTCTGAGACCCCCGTCTTTTTTCGGTACCAGGAAGTATCTGCTGTATAGCCCTCCCTCGCTCTGATCTTGAGAGAGAGGTTCTATGGCCCCTTTGCTCAATAGTTTCGTCACTTCGGCTCGAAGTAGATGTGCTACTTCTGTTTTTACCGTGGTCTCGACGCGCGCCACATAGCGGCGAGGGCGTCGGCGAAACTGCAGCGAATAGCCTCTTTCTATAATGTTCAGCACCCACTTCGAAACCCCGGGTAGCTTTGCCCATGCGTCTGCATGGATAGCTAGGGGTCGAATACGAAGCGCGCTCCGCTCGCTCAGCGATGGAGAAGCTTCGGTGTGCTGTAACACAAGCGTGTCGCTCGTGACATTTGAGGCATGGGGCGCGCTGATGACAGCGGGCAGATTGCCCGCGCTCGACTCCTCTACGGTGGTTAACCGCGAGGGGGAGGGCTGGGCGGTTCCCGTGGGAACTGTCATGTCTATGTGTGGATGTGGGCGCGGGACAGCGGGCACATTTATCACACTGAAAGCATCGTTCGCTTGCGTGAAGCGAGTGCACGTTGGTTTCGTTTTTACAGAAACCGTGAGACATGCATAACGTGGTGTTAGTGGGCACTGGGTAGTGGGCACGTTCACCATGTTTGAAGCGCAACCGATCTGAGTCGGTTTTATGTGCGCGAGCCCTGTGTGACAGGCTGTGCTTATGTGTAGGGATGGGCACTGGGCAGTGGGCATTCTTACTACACACGAAACACCATCGGCCGTGGCCGGGACACCAGAAAATACACTCTTTTGGGGATTTATCTGGGTAGCCGTGAAAACGGCATTTGTGTGCAGGCAAGCGGGTGACAGAACCGACTTGTTGGCTGCAGAAAACACTGGAACAGTCACATTTTCTGGAACTGGACGAGCGAATAGCTTTGGTGTGAGTCCGGCCGCAGCGGGACTGGAACACCGTCGTTTTCCTAGCTGTGCTAGGACGACTTCGGGGCCTCGGGCTTCACCGTGATCCTAGGTCGCGAGCCGCGTCCTGCGGGGCGGCGACCGGATGAGCGGGAGCGCGGTCTCGCGCTTCTGGCCTGGCGGCGCTGTGAAGTGGAGGCAGTGGACGGTGGCTGTGGCTGTGAGCTCTGAGCAGACGGTTTCGCACGGCCTGCTGCAGAGCTGGAGCGCTTCGGGAGGAAGTGCTTCATGGCCTGAGACGCTTTCTGTACCTCTGCGAATCTCTCCGCGAAAACTTTGACGGAGGATCCAAAGAGGCCTGTGGCGGAAAGCGGGGCGTCGAGGAACGCGGTGCGTTCAGACTCGGCCATTTCCGAGAGCGTCAGCCAGAGATGTCTCTCAGACACGGTGAGAGAAGCCATAGTCCGTCCAATGGCTTGCGCTGCGGACTTAGTAGCACGAAGAGCGAGGTCCGTGGCACTCCTTAAGTCCGGCACACAGATCGCGTCAGGTCCTTCCTCATCCAGCTTACGGAGGAGATCGGCCTGGAAGATCTGGAGCGTTGCCATGGTGTGCAACGCTGACGCAGCTTGCCCGGCGGCGGAGAAAGCGCGGTGGAGCAAGCTCGACGTCGTGCGGCAAGCTTTAGAGGGCAGGGCCGGCTTAGCGCGCCGTCCAGCGGAGGGCGGGCATAAGTGGGCCGCTATCGCCTCTTCAACCGGCGGCAGCGAGAGGTATCCTCTGTTCTTGGCATCGTCAACGGCGGAGAATGCCAAAGAAACAGCAGGACGCACTCTAGCAGAATAGGGGGCGCTCCAGGACTTGGCGACTTCTTCGTGTAACTCAGGAAGAAAAGGCGCCGGTCTGGACACAGGCGAAGCGCGCTCCCCAGGCAGGAAAAATCCATCCAGCCGGTTGTGAGCGGGCTGCTCAGGCGAAGACCACTCGAGGCCGAGGCTCGCCGCGGCCTGTGCGAGTACTCGCATGAGTTCCGTCTCAATAGAAGCTCTCTTGCCTGACGAAGTGCGGGCAGGGGGTGCGGGGTCCTCAGAGCCCGCCCAATCCTCACTGCCTGACGCCAGGATAGAGCAGGAATCATCCTCTCCCAGCAGGGCTTCCTCATCCGCGATATCAACGGAAGCGGCGGCAGACGGCGGCCGCTGTCCGTCAGGAAGCGAAACAGAAGAAGCCGGGGAAGCAAGCGGGCGAACCGGCGAGCTTTGGCGGCTGAGGGAGGGTTCCGGGGCCCGCTGGGCACGGCGCTTTTTACGGCGCGACTTTTTACGGCGGCGGGCGGGGGAGCAGTCTCGGTGAAGACGGCTAGGCGAGTCCTCAGAGTCGCCATTGCCATCAGCTCGCAGTGAGGGCATCCGCCGTCAGCGAGCGCGAGAGCTGCATGTTCCTCACCCAGGCAGGAAACGCAGATCACGTGGCGGTCCCCGTCGCTGAGTGTGGCTCTGCACGAGCCGCAGGAAGGCATCTTTAAAAAGACGCTAGCTCTTTTAGAAATGTGTGTCGCGGCGGCGACACACACACACAGAAATACAGTGCAAATAAAAGAGAAGGATATAAGCGCCGGAAAGCGCAGCAGGAAGGCAGGAAGGCGGCGCGGCCAGCGACTTCAGTGACTCGTCCCGCTGAAGGTGCTCTCTCTCGACGGCGCGGCTTCTAATCCAGCTCCAGCGATGCGTGTGCTTCGCTTGAAGGATGAAAAATCAGATAATAGCTGCCTGCGAGCGATATTTATAGGCCTAGACCACGCCCATTTCGGCGGGACGTGACGCAGCGGGCGCGAAGTGCCCTGATTGGGTCTGGCGTCACGCCAGGCCTCGCTCGATAGGCTGCTGCAGTTGCCGCAGAGCAGCCAATAGGCGCGCGAGCTGTCTCGCCTATGTCTGCATTGCTGCTGCAACGCGTTTTGCATTATTACAAAATTAAGGATAATTTTTGGCTTCAATATCTCGCGGAAAAGGATTTTCCCCTAGCGTAAGATATCTTACGCAGTACGAGAGACCTCTCGTAAGAGAACCAGGCTATTATAGGGTGAGTTAAACAAGGTAAAGAGACACGTGGATGCAATCAAAATAGTCCAACGCCGTGGTACAACGAGCACACTCGGGCACTTAAGAGAGCAGCCAGAAAAATGGAGCACAACTGGAAGGAAACAAAACTAGAGGTATTTTGCATTTCATGGAAAGAGAGTTCGATTGCATACAGAGAGGCCTTAAAAGCTGCTAGATCTGCTTATTTTCAACCCTATTAGAAGAAAAATAAACAAAACCCTAGGTATTTATTTGAAACAGTGGCGAAACTAACGAAAAAGAAAGCTTCAAGCCCAGAAATTTCCAAGCAACACAGCAGTAATGACTTTACAAACTTCTTCACTTATAAGTGAAGAAAATTATAACTATGCAACCGTCTACTACAGTATCGCATCAGGGAGTGCATTGTAGTCTCCCTAAGGAACATTTTTATTCATTTATTGCTATAGTAGAGGACGAATTCGCTAAACTCATTAAATTATCTAAACCGACAACATGTATGTTAAGCTGGCTATGATTAAACCGCTTGTTAAAAAAAACGCAACTTGATCCTACAGAATTAGTCGATCTCGAATCTACCCGTTCTGTCAAAGATACTAGAAAAGGCAGTATGTTCACAACTATGTTCCTTTTTAGAAAGAAATTATATCTGCGAGGATTTCCAGTCAGGATTTAGACCGTACCATAGTACCGAGACTGCTCTCATTAGAGTCACAAATGATTTGCTCCTATCATCCGATCGTGGTTCTATCTCTCTATTAGTGTTACTCGATCATAGTGCTGCATTTGACACTATTGACCACAACATTCTTTTAAATAGACTCGAAAATTATGTTGGCATTAGTGGAATTGCATTAGCATGGTTTAAATCATACTTATCTGACCGTTATCAGTTTGTAGCAGTAAATGAAGAGATGTCTTATCGATCACAAGTTCAGTATGGCGTACCACAAGGCTCAGTACTTGGACCGTTTCTGTTCACTCTGTATATGCTACCCTTGGGAGATATCATTAGGAAGCATGGAATTAGTTTTCACTGTTATGCTGATGATACTCAGCTTTATATTTCTTCATGCCCTGACGAAACTTACTAATTTTCTAAATTAACGGAATGCACAGCTGATGTAAAAAATTGGATGACTAGTAATTTCCTTCTACTAAATTCTGAAAAAACAGAGATTCTAATTATTGGACAAAAAACGTCCTCACGCAATAACCTAGAATACTGTCTAGCACTTGATGGCTGCTCTGTCAAGTCTTCGTCGTCAGTTAGGAACCTGGGTGTGCTCTTTGATACCAATCTTTCATTTGAAAGTCACGTGTCTAGTATATGTAAAACCGCATATTTTCCATCTTAAAAATATATCTAAATTACGCCATGTGCTCTCATTGACAAATGCGGAACAATTAGTTCATGCGTTCATGACCTCAAGGATAGATTATTGTAATGCTCTACTGGGTGGTTGCCCTGCACGCTTAATAAACAAACTACAGCTGGTCCAAAACGCAGCAGTTCGAGTTCTTACCAGAACCAGGAAGTATGACCATATTAGCCCTGTTCTGTCAACACTGCATTGGCTCCCGATGTCACGCCCGGCTTTGCCGTGCTGGGTGTGCTTACTCCACCATGGACAGAATGTGTTTGGGCTGTCTCTCTCCTCCCAATCTGAAGGGGGAGCTGTCTGTTTTAGGTTCATCTGACAGCAGCTGATGGGCGGGACTGTTTAAGAACATCTATCTCCTGCCAGTGTCTCTCTCTCTCTGCTCTGCGCTGCAGGTCTCCGCTTCTGCTCTGGCCTTCCGGCTGGAGGCAGCACTATCCTACTCCTTTTTGTTTGTTTTGCATTACACATAGTCAACACTTTACTGATCTGCACTACACTTTTGATTTGCTTTCTTTTTGTTTTTCATTTACTGACTTGATACATTTATTGATTCAAAATATGATTTCATTGTATAATTTAATATTTTAATAAATTTTGGATTTAACTTAACAAACGGTGTGGTCTCCCCCTATGTCATTGCTACTGTGAGTCAGGTAGTCGTGACATATGGGGGCTCGTCCGACCATTTGTATCCCGAATTGTAAGTAGACTACTATAATTCGCAATATTGTGTAGGCTTAGTTGCGTGGGTAGTGCTGCGTCATTGGTTCACATTTTGTGAATGAAACGTACCAGTGATCAGCTGATGGTAGTAGTCTAATCAGCTGGCACCCGTTGTGTTTGTTTGTGGGGAGTTCCGCATCGAGTGTTCAGTTAATGAATTGAATGTTACTTTATTACTTTGATCGCTAAAATTAGTTTTGAGTATTTGCGCAGATTAGAGAAATTTAACCAACCACATTTTGTTTGCCTAGTTAGAGTGGCGAAGTGTGTTTGTAAACCTACTTATGTTACAGGATGGCATTTTACGGAGCCTGTTTTTTCCCCGATTAGTGCGCTTCGGCGTTGTGGGTTTAGGCTGCTGGTCACTGAAGTCTGAACGAGGGCACCGCCGTGGAACACCGGCTGAATTGACTTTTGTCGGGACAGTACGATTCCATCGGTATTGGTGAGTAAATTAGCCTTGTTCTTGGACTTAGTGTGAAGATAGGTCAGAATAGTAGGGGGGTAAATATTTAGGGGGAAACTCCGTTGTTGTCCTGTAACGTGAGCTGCATTCCGCTTCGCCCGATTTAATCTATGTGGTTGGAATTGTTTAGTAACCCGAAAGACATTGAAATATATGTCTAGTTTTTGTTTGTTTGGCTAGATGTATTGCTACTGGGTGTTTATTTGTAGACCATAGCCTGATTTGATTTTTGATTGGTGACTTATAACTTAAGTTGTAATGAGTACACTTGAGGCGTTTTTGGCTGCTCCTTCAGTGGCTTTGCTTGCTGCGTTAAATGTTAAACAATTGCATAGTGTGGCCAAGCCACTAAAATTGATGTAACATTGCCGAGGGGAGTTAAGAAGCATGAGCTGCTTGACTTCATTCGTGCGTGTTTGGTTGACAAGAACGTGTTACCTGACGAGAAATTTCCGAAGCGTTGTAGTCAGGGAGCGTCGGGTTCAGATAGTGAGCTCACTTCAGATAGTGAGCCCACTTCGAGTTTGATTGTAGGCTCACAGCTAAAATCCAGTGTATTAACATTTGAACAGCAAGTCGAATTGTTAAAATTGCAACATGATTTGCAAATGAAACAAAAGACGTTGGAATTGGAACAAGAATTAGCAAGAAAAAAATTAGATGACGAATTAGCTCAAAGAAGGCTTGATAACGAATTAGATCGTAAAAGGTTAGAAGCTGTACAGAAAGATAAAGATCGTGAGTTGGAATGGGAAAGGCTTAAAAATTTAGAGCAGGATCGTGAGATTGAGCGTACTAAGCTGCAATTAGTAGCTGAAGGCAAACTGGGCAAATCGCAGCCGTCTGGCCTGGCCGGTATGATCAAGTTCCTGCCTAAGTTTAACGAGCATGATCCAGATGTGTTTTTTTCGTTATTTGAGAATATTGCTACTGAGCAAAATTGGAGTGATGAGGATAAAATTGTATTGTTACAAACTTCGTTAATTGGCCGTGCACAGAAGGCATTTGTGGCTTTATCGTCTTCTGAAAAGAAGGTCTATCGATGCGTCAAGGCAGCTGTGTTAAAGTGTTATGAGTTAATCCCCGAGGCTTATAGACAGCGTTTTCGATCATGGAAAAAATCAGACAAGCAAACTTACGCTGAATGGGCTTGGGAATTAACCCGTTTTTTTCATCGTTTGCTTACAGCTGAAGAGATTGATTCTTTTGAGGAGTTGTGTGATCTTATCATATTAGAACAACTTAAGAACACTTTGCCTGATCGAATAGCCACTTATATTAGCGAACATCACGTGAAAACAGCAGCAGATGCCGCTGTTCTTGCTGATAATTTTTCTCTCATACACAAGACTCCAGCTCGTGATTTTAGTTCACGTTCTAACATTAATTACAAAGAACGTCGCTCTATCTTGGTAATACGGATACATCTGTTTTTTCCAGTTCAACTGCACGTGGTAAGCCATCGGATTTCGATCTTAAAACAGACTGTAATTACTGTTTTGGGAAAAATCATTGGAAGAAAAATTGTCCGGTGCTATTGGAGCGTAATAGGGGCAAGGGGGATGGAGGAAAAGTTGGCCTCTGCGCCTCATCTGTTCCTGCTGTGCGCTCAGGGAGTAAAGCTAAGAAAATTCCAGCAAAGACATTGGATCGTGCACAATGTACAGTGTCAATTGATAAAGGTTTGAGCAATGTACAATGTGATGAGCTTGAATTTCCTGCATCTAATATAACGGATTATGCACCGTTTGTCACAGAGGGTTTTGTGGCATTGGTTGGAGACGCACATCACGTTCCAGTGAAAATTCTGCGTGATACGGGTGCATCAGAAAGTTTCATTTGTCAATCTGTCTTGCCTTTTTCGTCTGAGTCTGATACCCAAAATTGTGTGTTAATACGGGGAATTGGTCTCCAGTCATTTCCAGTGCCGCTGCACAAAATTCAGTTGTTTTCTGGTTTTGTGAGCGGGGAAGTAACCATTGCGGTGCATCCTTCTTTACCTATAGAGGGAATTGATCTGATTGTGGGTAATAACTTTGCTCATGACTGTGTTTTTCCTGATCAGGTCTCACCACCTCCCGTGGTTAAGTCTGGAGCTTCTTTATTGGATGAGTCAGATGGGTGTCAAAAATGATTTTCCAGATGTTTTTACGGCATGCGCTGTGACGCGTGCTATGGCGCATAAGCAGAATGCCAACTCGTCTGATGTATCGAAGCACACGTCTGCTCAGGTATTTATTCCGCAGTTACCAGAACCTTTGTCTCGATCTGACATTGCTGAGGCTCAAAAGAGTGATCAGAGCTTACAGAAATATTTTGACATGACTGCAGATGACAATTTAAATCTTTATTTTGTGAAGGATGGCTTGTTGCTAAGAAGGTGGTCACCCACTGTGGGAACTGATGTGAGAGATGAGATTTTGCAGGTGGTGATGCCTGAAAAGTTTCGTGAAGTGGCACTAAAAGCAGCTCATGGGGAAATAGCGGGTCATTTTGGGGTAAAGAAAACATATAATCAATTGTTAAAACATTGCTACTGGCCACGGATAAAGAGGGATGTTGCACGGTTTATTCAAACTTGTCATGTCTGTCAGGTGGCAGGTAAGCAAAATGCTGTTGTTAAGCCTGCGCCTTTACATCCCATTCCGTCTGTTGGTAAGCCTTTCGAGCATATGATCATTGATTGTGTGGGCCCCTTACCCCAGTCAAAATCAGGCTGTGTTTATTTATTTACCATCATGTGCCAGGCGACCCGCTATCCTGCTGCGTATGCTTTGAGGACCATTACTACAAGGTCTGTGGTGAAATCATTGTCGCAGTTTATTTCAATATTTGGTCTTCCCAGGATCATTCAAAGTGATCGGGGTTCAAATTTTACATCAAAAACATTCGCAGCAGCCTTGAAACAGCTGCGTATCCAGCACAACTTGAGTAGCTCGTACCATGCGCAAAGTCAGGGGGTTTTGGAGCGTTTCCACGCCACTCTTAAGTCTCTATTGTGTGCATACTGCATAGAGATGAAACGGGAGTGGGAGGATGGTCTACCATGGTTATTGTTGGCGGCTAGAGCAGTGGTGCAAGAAAGCACTGGTTTTAGTCCCAATGAATTGGTATTTGGTCATAAGGTTCGTACCCCATTGTCTGTGTTGTCAAGTGATCTGGATTCATCTGAACCACCCAAGAGTTTGTCCAGTTATGTGTATGGTTTCCGCCGCAGGTTACTTTTAGCATGTAAAATGGCAACTGAAAATTTGACTGATGCCCAAAGAAAAATGAAGCGAAATTATGACCGTAAAGCAGAAGCTCGTGTGTTTAGCCCAGGGGATCAGGCGGTGGCATTATTGCCAAACCTGGTTCGTCACATTCGCCTAGTTGTAAGGGTGAATCGTCTGTCTTGGTCGTGGCAAGAACGTCTGTAGCTTCTCCAGAGTTAGAAGATGATGTGCAGGGCCCTGACGATTCCATGCTGCATGCTCGTCTCAATAATTCAGAGACGTTGGCCAAATTAGAGGGAGTTTTAGATCATTTGGATTTGCAACAGCAAGCAGAATTGAAAGCTTTCATTTTTGAATTTCCTTGTCTGTTTTCAGATACTCCGACCTGCACAACTTTGATCGAGCATGACATAGAAGTCGGTGATGCAAAGCCAATCCATCAGAGGTTTTACCGCACTGGTCCTAATAAGCGTAAAAGTCTGGATGATAGTGTCCAATATCTTTTGGACAATGGTTTTGCTGTACAGTCGTACTCTAGCTGGGCTTCGCCCTGTTTGTTAGTAAAAAAACCTGATCATACGTACAGATTTTGCACGGATTACAGAAAAGTAAATAGTGTAACAAAAGCAGACTCGTATCCATTACCGAGGATAGAAGATTGTGTTGATCAAGTTGGGGCGGCTCGTTATGTGAGCAAATTTGATTTGCTTAAAGGTTATTACCAGGTTACTCTTACTCCCAGGGCACAAGAGATCTCTGCCTTTATTACGCCATCAGGACTCTACTCCTATACGAGAATGGCTTTTGGGTTGCGCAACGCCCCCTCCAGTTTCCAGCGGCTCATGAATCGAGTCGTTGCGGGACTGGAGGGGTGCGCTGTGTATATTGATGATGTGGTCTGCTATTCAGACACTTGGACAGTCCATCTTGCCCGCATACGTTCATTATTTGAGCGGTTTGCGGCTGCAAACCTCACTGTGAACTTAGCAAAGTGTGAGTTTGCTCAGGCTACAGTGGTGTATCTGGGAAAGGTGGTCGGACAGGGGAACGTTCGGCCAGTGAGAGTGAAAGCTCTGGCCATTGACAAATTCCCACGTCCTGTCACTAAAAAATAATTGATGCGCTTCCTCGGTATGATCGGGTATTACAGGAACTTTTGCTGTAACTTTTCATCTGTCATTGCCCCACTAACTAACCTGTTGAAGGGTTCAGTTAAATTTAATTGGACTGCTGATTGCCAACACGCATTTGAAAACGCCAAGTCTCTCCTGAGTTCTGCACCTGTCCTGGCTGCTCCTAGGCTGGAGGAGCCATTCCAGCTGCAAGTAGATGCCAGCCAGGTAGGGGCAGGTGCCGTTCTCCTTCAAAAGGATGAGAATGGAATAGATAGACCAGTTTCCTATTTTTCTCGGAAATGTAATCGTCACCAATTTAACTATTCAACAATTGAAAAGGAGGCCCTGGCCCTTATTTGGGCACTCCAACATTTTGATGTTTATGTTGGTGGTGGGTTACACCCTGTGGTGGTCTTCTCTGACCACAATCCTCTTACTTTCCTCTCTTCTCTTCAAAATACTAACCAGCGCCTAATGCGCTGGGCTCTTTTTCTACAGCCTTATAACTTGTCTATTAGGCACATCAAGGGGTCCGAGAACGTCATGGCTGATGCCTTGTCGCGGGCTCTTGATGACTGCTAAGAGGTGTATATCTCTTCTCCAGTCTCTGTTTTTTTTCTCCTGTCTTTCCATTCTTAAATTGCTATCCAGGCGCCGGGATCTGCTGGGTGGGAAGGAGGGGGTGGGGGGATTGGGTGGGCTGGGGGGTGAGGTGGGTCATTTCTAGTGGTGGATTGAGGGTTTGGGTGAAGGGTGATGAGAGTTTGGTTTAGTCTAACATTAGTCTTTTGGGGTAACTGGTTCAAAAGGGCAATGGGTTTAGTTATTTATTGTTTTTTTTGGGTGTAGTTTATTGGGTTTGTTTCTGTGTTTAGTATTGATTGTGGGAAATGGTATAATGAGTAGAATGTAGTTTTACAGAGTCCCACATGGGTCTCTGTTTTGTGGGGGGAGTGATGTCACGCCCGGCTTTGCTGGGTGTGCTTACTCCATCATGGACAGAATGTGTTTGGGCTGTCTCTCTCCTCCCAATCTGAAGGGGGAGCTGTCTGTTTTAGGTCCATCTGACAGCAGCTGATGGGCGGGACTGTTTAAGAACATCTATCTCCTGCCAGTGTCTCTCTCTCTCTGCTCTCCGCTTCTGCTCTGGCCTTCCGGCTGGAGGCAGCACTATCCTACTCCTTTTTGTTTGTTTTGCATTACACATAGTCAACACTTTACTGATCTGCACTACACTTTTGATTTGCTTTCTTTTTGTTTTTCATTTACTGACTTCATACATTTATTGATTCAAAATATGATTTCATTGTATAATTTAATATTCTAATAAATTTTGGATTTATCTTAACAAACGGTGTGGTCTCCCCCTATGTCATTGCTACTGTGAGCCAGGTAGTCGTGACACCTATTAAACATCGTATACATTTTTTAATTTTGCTGATTACTTACAAAGCACTAAATGGTTTAGCTCCACAGTACTTGAGAGAGCTCTTAACGCATTATAGTCCTTCACGTCTATTGCGATCTCAAAATTCCGGCCAGTTGATAATACCTAGAATATCAAAATTGACTGCTGGCGGTAGATCCTTCTCCTATTTAGTACCAAAACTTTGGAACAGTCTTCCTACCATTGTCCGGGAAGCAGACACACTCTTGTCAGTTCAAAGCTAGACTAAAAACACATCTCTTTGACCTAGCATACACACAACACATTATAGACTTCTATAATTCAGTGTTAGGCTGCATAGATCAGGTCAGCCAGAACCGGGAATACTTCCCATAAATCCTGATGTACTCATTACATCATAAGAAGAATGTGGCATCTACGCTAATTTTTGTTTATCCAGAGGTTTTCCCACAGCCTGCCGGATCCAGGCTGTATCCAGATCTGATGAAGGACCTGTGCCTGGACCCGATGTCATAGCGGGTTGCTAAAGTGCCAACTAGTTTCTCCTTATGGAGGATCCCTTTACCACTCTACAGATAAAGTGTTGTCGGGAAAATTCGGTTCGCGTATCTACCCCGAAGTGATACAATTCTGTATCAAAATGTTAAGGCCAGACAAGTAGTTTTTTAAGGCTTGGTTTGTAGGGAATTACAAACCTGCACACATGTATTCAAACGCGCATACCAATAGACTGAACTCGTAATACGCATTTGCAGGCCATCAGCGTATTCACAGGTTTTGCGTTTAAAGTCTGTGTAGAGTTTCCTGTTAAAACGGTGTTGTGTTAGCGGGCCCTAAGTTAATAACTAATGATCGTTGCGACCCAAGTGAATCAATCAAATTACCTTTAGCTGGAAAATAGCTTTATTCAAGAACTGCTATAAAGCCAAAACAATCTCTGTTACTTTAAACTATCCTTGTATCTCTGTAAAGCCGCTTTGGAACAATCTACATTGTTAAAAGCGCTATATAAATGAAGATGACTTGACTTGACTTTGTTACTTAGGCCTACTTTGCTTAAGATATAATATTTCTGATTATGGCATAGCTTTCTCCCCACCCAATTAGGCTAATAAAGTAATGATTAAAAAACACAAATGCTTGATCAAGGGCCCAGCCTGGGCCGAGGATAGTGGCGGGAAATATCGGCCCGACCCGGCCCGCGGGAGTCTCTGTGTGTTCCAGGTCCCTCCAGGATCAAGGAAACGCCGGACGCAGATCCTGCTGAACCTGAGTCGGGGTGTGTGTGTGTGTGTGTGTGTGTGCCAGGCCAGGTCTAGAAGATCTGGAGTCTCTGTGTGTCCCAGGACCCTCCAGGATCAAGAGTTGCCGCCTGTGCCAGATCTCTTCAGTTTAGATGACAGTGAGTCATTATTACTTTGGTTCATGTTAATTCTGCCATCTGTTATTTTCTATGTTCTATTCTTCTTGTCATTACTTTCAGTTATAATTATGATTTGACACTAAAGGAACACACTGACTTTTTGGGGCTTTATCTTATTCACCATATCCCCCAGAGTTAGATAAGTCCATACATGCCCTTCTCATCTCCGTGCGTGCCGTAACTCTGTCTGACGCACCCACCGCTAGCCTAGCTTAGCACAAAGACTGGAGGTAAATGGCTCCAGCTAGCATACTGGTCCCAATAAGTGACAAAATAACGCCAACATTTTCCTATTTACATGTTGTGATTTGTATAGTCACAGCATGTGCAAATAACAAGGTCACATGAGACACAGCCATCTTCTAAACGTACACATACTGGGAACTACATTCTCAGAAGGTGAAGCACTGCTACTTCTGCTGAGTGATTTGCTCGCAGCGCCTGAGAAGCCCTGTGGTGAGGAGCAGAGAGTTCGCTCAGAGTTGGAGTAAATCACTCCGCAGAAGTAGCAGTGCTTCGCCTTCTGAGAATGTAGTTCCCAGTATGTATACGTACATATCGACCTTTTAATGTGTGAACTGTTTCCTGAGGTACGCATTTTATGGGATCATTTTGGTACAAATATATACTATACATTTGTATATCACAAAACAAAAAAAGATTTGATGTCATCATTTAATCACCCTGGTGTTATTTGATATGTTGGGAGAAATTGATGGCTGATTATATATTTTTTGGTAAACTAACTCGTTAAGTAATAAAAAATAATAATAATCTTTTGTTGTTCAGATCAGCCTTATAATACTGAGGCGAATGGAAGGTTTCAGTCACTTTTTGGGCTTTTGGGATATCTTATCTTGTGGAGTGTGTCATTGAAATAGCCTTGTAATGTCACAACATCCTAACTGTGAGTGATGGCACATAGCACAACAGACTTTACGAGTGCACAAATGCACCGTTTCATACAGCATGTTTGTGTGTTTTGCAGAGTTCCTCAGCCAGTCCAGCCTCCTCGTCTACCAGGTCACGACCTGAGTTTATGAGTTCAATTAAGTTTATTGTACATCACACAAAAGATGAAGCGTTAGTTTTACTCCAGAGAATCACTGTAAGAACAGCTAAATAAACACAGTATAAGATGTGAGCATTTAAGTCTTATCCATAAACTCTCTCTCTCTCCCTTTCATTATCATGGAACATACACAGCGAAGTACACAAAACACTCGTTACAATTAACAGTAAACAAATATATACACACCTTTTCAGACTGAGCTTAATAAACTGGTACACAGTAAATCCGTAAAACTATTCGATGAGCTGTGATAAAGTGCGCGCTCTCACTTTCATTTCTGCCGTGATCAGTAACATTAGGCCTGTCACTCTGAAGACCGTCAGCTGGATCACCAACAGTACAGATCCATCCTCGAGTAACAAAGAGAGTAAATGAAGACTGATATGTTCATTCTTACATCCAACAACAAAACACCTCAATCGCTTATGAGACATTTCGCTCAAGCGATGAAACAATGGAGGACTGTGTCCCACTCCCTCAGGGCGGGGCTATGCTCAAACTGCAGTGTCAATCAACAGTCGTGGGAGGGGCCTGTGCAAAGTGACGTCACATTGCCCCGAATCTGAGAACAGCTCATTCTGAGACCGTGCTTATGATTTATTGAGATTGTAAAAAAAAACACTGGGTGGATTTTTATCATTCTAGGGTGGTTTTGTTCACACACTGCCAACACACATTTATGTTCAAACACCATGTAAAAGTGAATTTTGCATAATAGGTGCCCTTTAATAGTTTAACACAGCTAACTCAACATAATTTTTTTTATACCTTGTAATAAATATTGGAAATGGAGAACAAATGACTATGAATTCTTCTGATGAATCCCCAGAAATGTATATATGAAAGACTATCTTCATGCTTTGAATGTAACGGATGGAGATGACCCAGAAATAAGAAATGTTGATGTAACAGACAAGGTTGAGATTTTTATGGACGATCTTATAGTTGAACACCTCCGGAGGGACAGCGCAGGGGATTCAGAGTGTTGAACAGTACAAGTATTTGGGTCTTAGATAACAAATTGACTTTCCCCAAATACTGACGCTTTGTGTAAGAGGGGGCAGCAAAGATTGTATTGTTTGCAGAAACTAAGGTAATTTAATGTGGATAAAATATTGATGTAAATGTTCTACAGATCCTGTATTGAGTCGCTATTATCCTTTTCATTGTTGTGCTGGTTTAATTCTCTGAATGTGAAAAATAAGAAATGTATTGAGAGGATTGTAAATCAGGGAGATAAAATAACGGGGAGGAAGCAGATGACTATGGTCCAGTTATATCATAGACGGGTTTTATGGAGGCAGAATCTATCTATAAATTACAGGAACGTCTGCTAGATTCCTAACTTACCGACGTGCGTCTGTGGAGGGAAACGTCTGCTGTGCGTCGGGTGCAAAATAGGAATGATACATGCGTCGCTGTACAAAGTCAGTTGCGCTGGGTTCAAGATAGGGCCCATAATGTTACAAATTCTATTTCAAATATATTCTGTTCATCAAAGAATCCTAAAAAAAAAAAAAAACATATCACTGTTTTCACAAAAATATTAAGCAGCAGAACTTTAAAGAATTGAACATTTATTATAATCAGAAATGTTTCTTGATCATCAAATCATCATATTAGAATGATTTCTGAAGGATCATGTGACACTGAAGACTGGAGTAATGATGCTGAAAAATCAGCTTTGATCACAGGAATAAATTACATTTTAAAACATATTAGAACAGAAAACAACTATTTTAAATTGTAATAATATTTCACAATATTACAGGTTTTATTGCATTTTTTCAGCCTCAAGCACAAGAGACTTCTTTCAAAAACACAAATTACATAAATAGTTTTTTCATAATATGGCTGGAATAAACCCACCCGTGAGTGGGAATAAAAATGGATGCTCTTTAAATGTCATCCAGCATTATAACATAAACTGGTCATCACAGATGCAGTTTGATTCAGCCTGGCTCCAGGGACTCTTGGGTAACTTGCTTTGGCTGGAAGCAGTTTGCTTGTGGGCTGTGAATGCTGTCTTCTGGGTCCCAACAATGCAATATGTATTAACCTAAAATAACATTTAAAGTCTGCATGAAACGGGCGTTGTGACTATCATGTTCTTACTATGTGGGTTTTGTTCATATAAAACATCAGAGGAGAGCACTGAGTGTTGATCACCTTTAATACTGAAAACTAGAACACACACCGACCGGATGCCCAACTTCTACACATCCACAACATAACACTGCCCTCTAGCGGGACCTTGATGTAACTAGCATCAATACTCACAGACTTGAGTTACTTTAATGACCTATATGCAGCCGCATATACTACATCCCCCCTTTTAGGACATTTAAGAGGAAATACAAAACAAAAAACACTACTTACTCACCACATATAATAAACAAGTTTACCACTCGCTTAATATACAGCTTGAGACAACTGAAATAATAAACATCACCTGGATATATGTTTGTTATATCTTTAACCATAACACTCAGAACACAAGCATAACTTTCTTTTCTTCTTAGTGCATTTCAAAATCACAGAATCTAATTGGCCTTTTTACAAGCCTCCCACTCCTAGTACGATTTCCTTGCTCAGTGTTCTCAACTACTGTAGTTTGATCTTGCACATTGTCTTTCTGCACAGTCCCTTCTGTGTCATCTCCTTCAACTTCCTCCACAGCACCTGTTAGATCTTGGTCTTTGCTTGTTCGCAAGTGTCTCCTGTTCCTTCTGTATGTCTGACCTGAATCTGTCACAGATTCTTATTGTGTCTTTGATGGGCCAGTAACTTCTCAGATCTCTGTCGAGCTGTTTCTTGTGAACAGGCCATCCTTGCTGATGCACTTCTCTTAGCTTTGAAGATATTTCATCCGCTTTTGTCTCTGACTTGAGTCTCTCAAGCAATTCGGTGCCCATTCGGTGACAGATGCTGAGCGCAATTATGCGCAGATCGAGAAGGAGTTGTTGGCGGTGGCTTCCATTGCATACACTACTCTTTCATCACAATCCATGTTTTCGTCATGCAGTTTGCCTTCAGACAGAAATGCCCTAGACAGAGCGTCGGCTATCAGCATGTCTTTTCCTGGGATGTAGCTCACCTGTAGGTTGTAACGCTGCAGCTTCAGAAGAATTCTTTGCAGACGGGCTGGAGCCTGACTCAAGGGCTTTGTGAAAATTGCTTCCAGCGGCTTGTGATCAGAATGTACAATCACAGATGCTCCAAAAACATACTGATGGAATTTACGTGCAGCAAAAACCACTGCCAACAACTCCTTCTCGATCTGCGCATAATTGCGCTCAGCATCTGTCAGTGCTCTTGACGCATATGCAACTGGTCGTTCTTGTTGTAATAAACATGCACCGAGGCCGTCCTTTGAAGCATCAGCCTGAAGCACTATTTGCTGTTTTGGGTCAAAGAACCTTAGCACAGGAGCCTCAGTAAGGGCCTTTTTTAAGCTGTCCAATGCTGCATCATGCTCAGGCATCCATAGCCACTCTGAGTCTTTTCTTAGCAACTGTCTTAATGGGGCAGTCAGAACTGCTTCATTTCTTATGTACTGTGATAAGTATTTTGTCATGCCAAGCACTCCCTGGAGGCCTTTTTTGTCTTCTGGAGCGGGCATATTGACAATTGCTTTTACCTTTTCACTGTCCGGTTGAACGCCCTCTTCACTTATTACATGACCCATGTATTTCACTTTTGTGACTTTGAACTGTATTTTGTCTGCGTTGAACTTGATGTTCAATTCTTTGGCTCTGTCCATCTCTTTTTCCAGAATTTCTGTGTGCTCTTTCTCATCAGCTGCTGCGATTATCATATCATCAGCAATCACATGCACACCAGTTATGTCACCGAAGGCTTCACTGTTCTTTTGCTGGAACACCTCACTGGAGGATTTGAGGCCAAATGGAAGACGTTTGAACCTGAAGCGTCCCCAAGGTGTGTTAAAAGTGCACAGCAATGATGAAGCTTTGTCTAGCTTGATCTGCCAGTAACCATCTTTCTCATCCAAAATTGTGAATACCTTGTTACCAGCCAGTTTGCTCTGTACATCCTCAGGTGTTGGTATGGAATAGTGCTGGCGTCTAACTGCCCTGTTTAGTTCACGAGGATCAAGACATAGTCTAAGCGAGCCATTTTTCTTTTCAGTTACAACCAGACTGTTGACCCATTTATGACCCATTAATGTATGAGGTGGCAAGGAGGTACACACGGGGTAAAACCAGCACGGTAAGACACACAGTATTGATAAAAATACTTAAGCTAAATTAATATGCTTTTAATAATTTCTAAGTTGATACTTGTTCAAACCAATCACTTTAGCAAAGTTTATAACATTTTTGGAGTTCTTTTGATAAATTAAATAATAAATGTTTGTTCAATAAATATAGGCTATCTGTCATAATTTTCATTTAAAAAATACAGAAACAAGATTCTTGAGATCTTTGTATTTAAATTGCTACATAAGTCTAAAACATTAAAAAAAAAAAAAAAAAAAAATAGTAGATTAAATTAGCACAGAATCAACTTTGATCAAGTCAATGATCAGCCAAATTTCCAAGTCCATCATCAAAAGCGTTTATGAAAAAAAGTGCTGAGCAGAATTTGTGCCATCGAGTGGTATAAAAGAGAATTAAGTCAAATGTGCATTTCTTCCCCGGTGTGACTTTATAACTGTTGTAACCTGTATATCATTTCAATTTATACTTTAACTGTATAATATTAAATTAAATGTCTATACTACTTCCATAGGATGAGGCAGCTCAGAGAGTGAGAGCCCACTGAGCATCAGACAGTTAAACTGGCATTGACATTGAATTATTTAATTGGAAGAGTAATTATAACAACATAAATTGATTTTGCACTAAATCCTAATTGTAATCGTATTGCCAATATAAAAGAGTTGTTTTTAATTTTCTATATTAAGATGATACTGCCTCATTCAAACTCCTTATAGTGCCCCCTTTTTTGGTTTAAGCCACTGCCCCTCAAAATGTCTGTGCACGGCCCTGCTTACTCGTGCCCGTAGCAAGACACCTGTCGAGTTTGAAATCCATCGGACTAACGGTTCGAGAGATATGCGAATAACAGACATAGAGACACACACACACACACACAGAGAGAGAGAGAGAGAGACAGAGACAGACGTTTCTGTAATTTATAGATAGATAATATATTCCATGTGATCAAAGCTGTGTTTAACCTAGCATAAACATAGCACACTCTCACATTTCTATAATTCACATCCGTTATTTGCAAATCGGGCTTGAAATCCTGTAGTGTGAACCTGAACTAGGCTTTGGCGGCTTCGACCTGGACGGGTCTGTGACGTCACATGCGCAGTTCTGTTCTTGATGTCACAGGCGTGGAGCGTGTAGTGCAAAGTAAACACACAGTTTACAGACAAAGACAGTAACGTTAGTGAAATTTATAGACAAAGACAGTAACGTTAGTGAAATACAGTTTACAAACGGATTATCGAGATATAAAACAATAGGCAAACATGGAGCAAATGTTAAATTACGCTCAAGAATACAGTGCAGCTGCTGTGTTATCTGCGAGAAACGCCAGACCAACAGACGGGCCTGAGCAGGACATGGCAGGTAAGTTAAAGCAGCACTCAGTAGCTTCGGGACTTCTTCGCTGTATTCTCGCTTTTTGCTCGCAGGTTTCTCTCTAGAGCTCCCCCTACAGCTTCGGAATAGATATTTGACAACAAAAACTCGTTGTTGATTCTCAGACACCAGAGGCTATAGATCAACGACATCAAAGCAGATGGGACGTTCTTTAAAACGTCTTCTTCATTCGGGTTCGGACAGCGTGAGGGAGCGCAATAATGACAGCATTTTAGCAGATTTCTTTTGGCCGTAAAGCAATTGTTTACATCGCGAGACCTGATATCACGCGATGACTTCCTGACGCAGCGGCCGGCGGCCCGCCGGCTCAAAGTTGCAAGTGCGAATTTTCCGCTCACGGGCACCAGGGGGGTGCGAAACGACCACCATTCAACCCGAAATAAGTAATATAACCATTCCAATGACTCCGAAGCTGTTCAGTTAAGGTAAAAAAAGTTACTTAGTTCACCTTTAAGATTAATACAAATCAAAACTCACATATATGCAGAAATAACAGTCCCAGGTAGCCAAAAAGATGTGGGACAACTGGCCCAAATCATGTGTCGTTTTTAATGTTCTTCTTCTCCGGTAACGTTAGTTTCCACACGTGTAATTGCTGTAAGAAACTCTGGATTAAGTGTTTTTTAGTTCTCTTTTTTAAACCATGGTTCATGTACCACAAATTGGCTGTATTACCACAGTTTAACCATGGTTTTACTAAAGCATCTTGAATTACATAAGCATTTAGTTACAACAAACATCTAAAAAATAACAACAGAAAGACAAGTTACCATTTAATGATACAGACTTTTACATACAGAAGTTACATAATCTTAAAGAAAATATAAACTTGCATTTATTCTCTCATTTAACAAAACAATTAACTACAAAGTTATTTTTAAAAAATGCTGGTGATAAAATGGTGCTGTGCAGTAGTAAAAAAAAAAAAAAATCAATTGCTAATTTACAAATAGTAAAATATCAATTTGTTCCACAATAAAAATGGGTAACACTTTATTTTACAGTGTCCTTGATATGTTACATGTACTTACCATAGTAATAACAGTAAATTATGCATAATTACATGCTAACCCTCAACCATACCCTAAACCTAACCCTATAGTAAGTACATGTAGTTACTCAGTACTTAAATATATAATTACACTGTAACAATGACACCTTAAAATAAAGTTACATATTGTTCAAATAAACATGACTTAATGCACCTTTAAATACACAGGTATTTGGGTACCCTCAATTAGACCTGAAGTCTAATTGACTTCACTTTTCTCCGTTGAAGTCTGTGGGGTCGCTGTGTCCACTTCTATTACTGTCTATGCGTTGTTCACATCCGCCATTGCTGCACTGACGAGAATGTAGTTGTTGTGTGGCTGGATGTATTAATTCACATAGCTCTCTCTATATTTACTCCCGAAATCCGAGCCAGCCGCTGAAGACGTGGTGGATTCATTTTATTTTCTAGGAAAATACTCCCTCGACTCAAACGAAATTTGTTTAACATTATGTACTTACGCACTTCTTATACAGTGTTTACTCAGCTCTTACGGTGCTTTTCTGTAGTAAAACTGACGCTTCATGTTTTGTGTGATGTACAATAAACTTTATTAAACTCATCAGTATATTTTTGGCCATCATTCGGATGGGGTCGTCAGCAGGCTTAAAGATGGCGGCTGTGTCTCGTGTGACCTTGTTGTTTGTACACGCTGTGACTATACAAATCACATCATGTAAATAGGAAAATGTTGGCGTTATTTTGTCACTTATTGGGAGCAGTATGCTAGCTGAAGCCGTTTACCTCCAGTCTTTGTGCTAAGCTAGGCTAGCGGTGGGTGCGTCAGACAGAGTTACGGCACGCATGGAGATGAAAAGGGTATGTATGGACTTATCTAACTCTGGGGGATACGGTGAATAAGCTAAAGTCCCAAAAAGTCGGTGTGTTCCTTTTATAGAGGATAGCCAAGCAATGACACATAGGTTATAATCGTAATTAAACTAAACTATACCTGTTCCATCTCCATACAGCATATATTCTTTGGCTCTGTGGGCATTATTGTCCGACTCCGGGTCGAAATGAACACCGTTACTGAGAGTTTCTGTTTTGATATTATCATCATTCCGTGAGATGAGATTGTCCAGGCTCTGAGCGCGAGCTTGTGAGGCTCCGCCCCCTGTGTTGTGCAGCAGCAGCTCATTTGCATAAAGGGCACACACTAAAACGGCATGTTTTTCTGAGCCTCAAAAAGTGACAATTTAAACATGCTGTAAAAAATGGTCTGTTCAACATGACATCATGACATCATGACTTTGCGTAAACATACACGCCACTTTCAAGTCAAGTGGCGTGTTATTTATACGCATTTTGAGCTATCCGTGTGTATGTCCACGCCGAAACGAACCGTCATCTTCCGCGTGTATGTCTACGCCGTTAAACGTCAGAGTGATTCCGCGTGTATGTGTACGCCGTTAAATGTCCGAGCGAAACTGAGCAAAATGTATATCTACATCTGGGGAGCAATATTTTTTTTCCTAGGATGGTAGGGGAACACTCATAAATGGTATTAACCCCAGTGACGGGTAGGTTTAGGGACGCGGTTGGGGTAGGTCATATATATTTATATATACAGTAATGTAACGTTAAGTCACCGGCGTTGATAAACACGCTGAAAATCGATTATGCGTGTTGATAACACGCCAAAAATGGAAATACGAATTGGCGTGTCATACATACGCCATTTCATGAGATCAGTCTGGTCTGTTGGGTATTTTGAGCTAAAACTTCACATACACACTCTGGGGACATCAGAGACTTATTTTACATCTTGTGAAAAGGGGGATAATAGGTCCCCTTTTACAAAAAAAGAAGAAAAAAAAAGAAATACTAGTCCCATACATACATCAATTCATGAAAGAGAAAACGGGTTGGAATCAAGGACAAAGAAATGGAGAATGTATTGGTTTGAGTAGAGATTATAACATGTCTTCAATGGGGTCCAACGGGTTATATGGCGCTTTTCCACTGCATGGTACGGTACGGCTCAGTTCGGTACGGCTCACTTATGGCGCATTTCCACTGCATGGTACGGTACGGCTCGCTTCGGCTCGCTTTAAATGGTACCACCTCTGTTGAGGTTCCAAGCGTACCGTACCGATACTAAAATGTGACGTGAAAACACTGCAGATCACTGATTGGTCAGACAGAATCATCACTACCAGCATCATTGTATTTACAACACGAGACACTAAACCCGCTAGATTTAAATAGCCAGTAGACAACAGCCAACGCTGTAGCGCCTGTTTTAAAAGTATTTGCTTCAAAAAAAGAAATGGCTGAATCGTGGTCAGTGGACGAGGTGCAGACGTTCCTCTCGTTGGTTGCCGAGGAGCGTATGGGGAAACACGGAATGAAAAATTCGCATTTAAACGTACAGTATGGGATTTTTTCTCCACTAGGGGTCGCTAACCTATTTACAATAACAAAGGCGTAGATTGATGACGCAACATTTGCTATGAATTATGGATTTTGTCGTCAACGTCAAGCCGACCGATCTAATAATGTATATGGATTACTGAATACATCGATGCTTTTATCATGACTGTGATATGAAGCAGTTCGGGATTGCTAAGAGACAGCTATCAGCTCCACACGCGACGCGAGTCCCGCGGATATAAAAGGAATATGGACATTTCATTCTACCGAACTACACGCAGAATTACTACTCACAGGTCAGTTTATTAGACAAATTAAACTTGAGAGGTAACGCAGTGCTGTTTCACTTGGTCTAACATTACACTATCACTCTAAACTGCATTTGAATGTGTTGAAATGTATGTGTTAACGTTAGTTTGTCTGTATGAGACTAGCAGTAAGCTAGCTAGATCAACATTAGAATAACATACAGATCATATTCTAACATTTTATCATTGTTGAACTATATAACCTTGATTAGTTTTATGTAAATGTGCTCACCTGTTTAATAAAGTACATGTAGGAGTTGTCGAAGTCTCGGACGTGGAGCTCTCGTTTATATAGTGTCCATGGGAGCTCTCGACATCTCGAAAACACCGCACTGATATTGATTCTCGGTTTAGTTCTCCTTTTTTATCCAAAGTCTGCTTGCCATGGTCCATAATGTTTGAACGAAACAACAACAGCGTGCAAATAGACATTGCGAACTACACAGTTGTCCGCGTCAGTTTGGTTACTATCAGAGGGCTCTGGTTCATAGCTCTGGTTGCCATGGCAGCACGAGCGGAAACCAGAGACAACACGGATATGACGGCATTGACGGCGACAAAACGGAAATAAAGACACGGCCCGTGTCTTCGAATTAAAATATTAATTTCTCTGGATTTAGAAGTTAATTGGAACTGTCGGGATAATGTAAATACACAACTTTAAAAAATATATAACATAGATATAGTGATTTTTTATATTTTTAAATAAAAAATAAAACATATTGTGCTTTTAATATGATGATGTCATGGCAGTAGAGACGGCAACTATAACGATCAGTCCCACCCACTTTGAAGCGGTACTAACTGCAGTGGAAAAGCAACCGAGCTAAAGTGAACCGAACCGTGCCGTACCGAGTCGAGTCGTACCACGCAGTGGAAAAGCGAAGCGAGCCGAACCGTACCGAGCCGAACCGAGCCGTACCATGCAGTGGAAAAGCGCCATAGCAGTGCCGATAGCAGTGCCGTGGTGGAGTTCACAGCCGGATCACATACCTACACCCTCAGCTTCCAGGGTAACCTAAAAAATCACCTTTACCATGATACAGACGAGCAGTGTGAGCAGTGTTGGAGAAAGTTACTTCTAAAAGAAATGCGTTACAATATTGCATTACTCCCTTAAAAAATGACATTCTTTGTTTCATTTTTATATTAGCTACCGTACAACTCTTTTTTTTTTTTTTTTTATGTTTTAATTCAGTACTTAATAAAGTGTTAAAGCAAATTAATTAAAATAAAAAGTAACGCATTACTTTTTTAAGTAACTTAAATATTTAACAAGTATATAATTAAACAAGTAACTAAAATATTTATGAGTAAATTTATAAAGTTGCAGCGATAAAGTAAACTGATTATATAATGCACGTTACTTGTAATGCGTCACGTGATTTGTAACTTGTTAATTTGTCACCATGGTAACATTATCTGACTGGTAGTGGTCTTGAAGCTCTTCACGCAGTATGTAATTATTCTAAATATATGTTTATTACAGAGAGACATGGCGGCCCTGAAGATCTAACCATAATAAGAGGAGGATCACATCACATTCCACAAAGGACTAGACCAGGTATTTTTGCGTTTAATGTATCTGCTAAATACATGTAACAAACTTCACAGTTTGGTATACTGTATGTGCTATACCACAATCTATAATCTATCAGAAGACATCCCAAATATCCTGCTTATTTTTGTGTCTGCTTTTACAGAGAGTCGCAAACGCAAAGCTGCAAATTTGGCATCAAGTGAGTTTTTGCAGTGTATGCGGGACATAACACAGCAACAGATGGAAGAAGAGCGGGAGCTGAGAAGAGAAGAAATGAAGAAAGAAATGATGATGAGACGAGAGGAATTGGACTATGATGCACAACTCAGACGGGAGGAGATGTCACAAAGACAGAAAGAATCTGAGTCTTTTGCATCAGTCTTCAGTAATTTGACCGCAGCCCTTCTCCAGCGGAAGTAGATCGACAAAACATCTATCTTTCTGTTTGCCTTAATAGTTTTTTTTGTGTAAATAGTAGGCGGCTACTTAAATTCACCTGCCGTTTCGTTTGTGTGCACATTTGTAATAGTACTTCTCAAAAGCACCTGTTTTGTTTCATTTGTATGTGTATGTATGCACATTTGTATGCACATTTTATAAGCACCTTTGTATTTTTGCACTCTGATGTGAACTTAATATATAAATAAAGTAATAGCTGTGCTATTATAACTGAGGCAAATGGAAATCATGCTTATTAAGGGGCACATTATCAAAAGCAAAATACACATTATTATAGTAAAATATTATACACATATTATAAGGCATATATGTAAAATTAATGTTACTTAAATACATTCTTTTTAGTAATTCATTGTTGGTTCATGTTAGTTCACACTGCATATATGTTAGAA
Organism: Leuciscus leuciscus; assembly: GCF_965113295.1. Taxonomy (NCBI): domain Eukaryota; kingdom Metazoa; phylum Chordata; class Actinopteri; order Cypriniformes; family Leuciscidae; genus Leuciscus; species Leuciscus leuciscus. The sequence goes on along the minus strand of NW_028118377.1, from coordinate 2,900 downwards.
AAAAAAAAATTCTTATGAAAACCTATTGTAAAAGTTTCCTACATGATAATAAACTAAATATAAAGACTTTGTGACTCAGATAAGCCATTAAGGCAGGTATTGGTATAGACAACTATGCATACTGATGGACACATTTTTTAAACGGCTTTCTGATGGGCACCTTTTGTATTCTGTAATGCAAATACAATCCTAGTCAGTAGAATGATATTTAGGCTATAAGACATTTATTGGTATAGACTACTATGCTTATTGATGGGCACATTATTTAAACGGCTTTCTGATGGGCACCTTTTGTATTCTGTAATACTGTAAACAGTGTAAGCAGTTTCACATTTAAAAGTACCATTAACAGAAGTGACCATATCTAAAAACATTTGAACAGACAAATACTTACAACTGCAATAAATACATAAAAACATACCTGTAGAGCGGAGTATTTTTGATTTTATTTAAAAATAGTGAGAAGATTGTTTAATTGTATGTTATTTAAAAAAATATTGCAGTATTCACTCTGTATGCTTAAATGGCCTATTGCTTATTGATCAAATCATGTCTGATGTAACCATGTACCATTTAGGATAAAGAATTGTATTCAAGTCACAAAACAGGGTTACGCCAAATCTTCATTTCAAATATTGTATTTGTAACAAACACAATATAACAACAACTTACAATTATTGCTGCTGCATGAACAACTGTTGCAGAGCACTTCTTGCATCTGAACGCTCATCACCAACATTGCAAGGTGAACGTTCAGCATCTTTATCACGATCACACCACTCTGGTATAAATCTGTCCATGTACAATTCACACAAGTTGTGCAGTGTACAGCATGTCTCCACCATATCAACAACAACATTTACATTGCAGTCATTTCGCTTACTGAGACACTTCCACCTTCCTTTCAACCTCCCAAACGCATGTTCAACCACACAACGGGCTCGACTTGTTCGCATGTTGTAAAGTTCAGAATCACCAAGAATGAAGTAGCCAACATCAGTTCCACATATGTTTTTTACTCTGCCAGAAAAACCATTACTGTTTGTGGCCCAAGCCCATAGGCGTGACTTTCTGAGGACACTAGCGTCGTGTTCTCTCCCTGGCTGTCCAACATTCAGGTCCCAGAACATCCCTTTGCCATCCACAGTTGCTTGTAAAATTATGGAGTGCCAACCTTTTCTGTTGTGGAAATCTGATTGATATTGTGGAGGTTTTAATATAGGGATGTGAGAACCATCAATAGCACCCACGCACAGTGGAATTCCAAACCTCTCTTCGAAGTAATCTGCCATCTCAGCTAGTTTGTCCTGGTCTGGTGTTTTGATGAAGTATTGCAATCACAGCCTTGCAAAAGTCATGCACACAGCGGCAAACAGAAGTCCGACTGACAGCAAACAGGTTGGCTACCGTCCTGTACTCTGTTGTTGATGCTAGTTTATACAATGCAATGGCTACCCGTTTCTCCAGAGGAATGCATAATCGATATGTTGTATCTTGTCGCTGTAGTGCAGGCTTCAGAGTTGTACAAATGTATGTGAATGTTTCTCGGGAAACTCTGAAGTCGCCCAGCCACTGCTCATCTGTAAATCTTTGAGCAGTGTTCTCCCACCAGTCACTTGTTCGCTGCGGTCCGCATTATATTGGTGTAGTAGTGATGCATCATCTGGAAAATAATAGAATGAAGTGTAAACATTAATTCCATAATTATGTTACAGATCTGTACATGAACATAAATGAAAGGCACTTCTACAGCATTTATAAATATTTGCTAACCCATTTACTAATACATTTTTACACTCCAATGTTTTATTTGTTAAAATCCGTTAACGCACTGTGAACTAACATGAACAAAGTGGTACTATAAACACTAGGCTACTTCCCTAATTATGCGAAATACATATGCATATACAAAATCATGGGTATAAATAGATGTATTATCAGACGAATAATACAATGAAAGTTTAACATTAACGTTACCTCCTAATTATATTAATATAGCAAGCAAGATATGATAAGCTAGCAAAATATTTGTGTTTTTTCAGCAGACAGTAACGTAAAGACAGTTAATGAAAGCTCATAAAAACAACTCTGTGCTATATGATTTGAAGTTATGCTCACATCGACTACAAGATACGAATGAACTATACTATAAACGGAAATATTTACCGTTTCCATCCATTGCTGGCGACTCTGCATTCGCTGTAACCGAATCGCACGTCGTTGGATCGCTCTCTTTCGCCTTGCAGCCAACATAAGCTTTCGGCGTTGTCGCCGCTGAACCTCCATCTTCTTATCTTGGCTTTGCTGCCTCATCTTCCACCAAGCAAAAACCAAAAAAGAGTAAACAAACAGACGCTTCGGTCCTCTCCATCTTGATCGTTCTGTAATTTTAGCAAGCTAGTGTCCTGCCTGAATGAACATCATAATTCCCGCCGTAATGGGTGGGGTTGTATGACGTTTGATCCAGGAAGGCGTGTTAAGGGCGGGGTTTAGGGCAGCGCTGCAGGGCTAATGGCCCGGCAGTGGAAACGCAAGCCCGGTGCTTGAGGCCCGAGGCCACTGGCACGGCTCGGCTCGCTGTTAGCCCTAGCCCGACAGTGGAAACGCGGCTAGTAAGGCTGAATACGATGACTGTCATCTTAATGCCATCTTGACTGATCTTGCTCTTCAGATATGATCCAGGAAAACAAACTCTACTTACTCAAAAAACTCGTCGCATGTCGTCCCAAATTTGTGTCGTCAGCTGATGTACGAACAATCAAGACAACGTAAGAAAATACTCCTGCGCTCAGACTCATTCTCTCTCAAAAACGTTCTAAAAAACGTGTATGACAGAACACTCTTCACATCTGTTTTCAGGACATTTAACAATTTAAAGGCTCTGCCGGAACACTGGGATG
>NW_028118378.1:72500-76000 GCF_965113295.1 Leuciscus leuciscus | reverse complement strand
TATTTAAAAGGTTAGAACATTAGTGAAGTAAACTAAAAAGCTTACAGCACCTGGTATTCCCAGGCGGTCTCCCATCCAAGTACTAACCAGGCCCGACCCTGCTTAGCTTCCGAGATCAGACGAGATCGGGCGTTCTCAACGTGGTATGGCCGTAAGCGAAATCTGCTGCCAAAAACGGGCTATTTAAAAGGTTAGAACATTAGTGAAGTAAACTAAAAAGCTTACAGCACCTGGTATTCCCAGGCGGTCTCCCATCCAAGTACTAACCAGGCCCGACCCTGCTTAGCTTCCGAGATCAGACGAGATCGGGCGTTCTCAACGTTGTATGGCCGTAAGCGAAATCTGCTGCCAAAAACGGGCTTTTTGAAGAAATTCATAGAATTTTTCAGGCCTTCTGAAGAAACTCTGCTCCCAAGACCGGGCATGTTGAAGAAACTCAGAGAATATTTCAGGCTTTTTGAAGAATCTCATGGACTCTTTTTTTTTTTTTTTTTTTTTTTTTAAAGCCAAAAATGCTTACAGCACCTGGTATTCCCAGGCGGTCTCCCATCCAAGTACTAACTAGGCCCGACCCTGCTTAGCTTCCGAGATCAGACGAGATCGGGCGTTCTCAACGTGGTATGGCCGTAAGCGAAATCTGCTGCCAAAAACGGGCTTTTTGAAGAAATTCATAGAATTTTTCAGGCCTTCTGAAGAAACTCTGCTCCCAAGACCGGGCATGTTGAAGAAACTCAGAGAATATTTCAGGCTTTTTGAAGAATCTCATGGACTCTTTTTTTTTTTTTTTTTTTTTTTAAAGCCAAAAATGCTTACAGCACCTGGTATTCCCAGGCGGTCTCCCATCCAAGTACTAACCAGGCCCGACCCTGCTTAGCTTCCGAGATCCGACGAGATCGGGCGTTCTCAACGTGGTATGGCCGTAAGCGAAATCTGCTGCCAAAAACGGGCTATTTAAAAGGTTAGAACATTAGTGAAGTAAACTAAAAATCTTACAGCACCTGGTATTCCCAGGCGGTCTCCCATCCAAGTACTAACCAGGCCCGACCCTGCTTAGCTGCCGAGATCAGACGAGATCGGGCGTTCTCAACGTGGTATGGCCGTAAGCGAAATCTGCTGCCAAAAACGGGCTATTTAAAAGGTTAGAACATTAGTGAAGTAAACTAAAAAGCTTACAGCACCTGGTATTCCCAGGCGGTCTCCCATCCAAGTACTAACCAGGCCCGACCCTGCTTAGCTTCCGAGATCAGACGAGATCGGGCGTTCTCAACGTGGTATGGCCGTAAGCGAAATCTGCTGCCAAAAACGGGCTATTTAAAAGGTTAGAACATTAGTGAAGTAAACTAAAAAGCTTACAGCACCTGGTATTCCCAGGCGGTCTCCCATCCAAGTACTAACCAGGCCCGACCCTGCTTAGCTTCCGAGATCAGACGAGATCGGGCGTTCTCAACGTGGTATGGCCGTAAGCGAAATCTGCTGCCAAAAACGGGCTATTTAAAAGGTTAGAACATTAGTGAAGTAAACTAAAAAGCTTACAGCACCTGGTATTCCCAGGCGGTCTCCCATCCAAGTACTAACCAGGCCCGACCCTGCTTAGCTTCCGAGATCAGACGAGATCGGGCGTTCTCAACGTGGTATGGCCGTAAGCGAAATCTGCTGCCAAAAACGGGCTATTTAAAAGGTTAGAACATTAGTGAAGTAAACTAAAAAGCTTACAGCACCTGGTATTCCCAGGCGGTCTCCCATCCAAGTACTAACCAGGCCCGACCCTGCTTAGCTTCCGAGATCAGACGAGATCGGGCGTTCTCAACGTTGTATGGCCGTAAGCGAAATCTGCTGCCAAAAACGGGCTTTTTGAAGAAATTCATAGAATTTTTCAGGCCTTCTGAAGAAACTCTGCTCCCAAGACCGGGCATGTTGAAGAAACTCAGAGAATATTTCAGGCTTTTTGAAGAATCTCATGGACTCTTTCTTTTTTTTTTTTTTTTTAAGCCAAAAATGCTTACAGCACCTGGTATTCCCAGGCGGTCTCCCATCCAAGTACTAACCAGGCCCGACCCTGCTTAGCTTCCGAGATCAGACGAGATCGGGCGTTCTCAACGTGGTATGGCCGTAAGCGAAATCTGCTGCCAAAAACGGGCTATTTAAAAGGTTAGAACATTAGTGAAGTAAACTAAAAAGCTTACAGCACCTGGTATTCCCAGGCGGTCTCCCATCCAAGTACTAACCAGGCCCGACCCTGCTTAGCTTCCGAGATCAGACGAGATCGGGCGTTCTCAACGTGGTATGGCCGTAAGCGAAATCTGCTGCCAAAAACGGGCTATTTAAAAGGTTAGAACATTAGTGAAGTAAACTAAAAAGCTTACAGCACCTGGTATTCCCAGGCGGTCTCCCATCCAAGTACTAACCAGGCCCGACCCTGCTTAGCTTCCGAGATCAGACGAGATCGGGCGTTCTCAACGTGGTATGGCCGTAAGCGAAATCTGCTGCCAAAAACGGGCTATTTAAAAGGTTAGAACATTAGTGAAGTAAACTAAAAAGCTTACAGCACCTGGTATTCCCAGGCGGTCTCCCATCCAAGTACTAACCAGGCCCGACCCTGCTTAGCTTCCGAGATCAGACGAGATCGGGCGTTCTCAACGTGGTATGGCCGTAAGCGAAATCTGCTGCCAAAAACGGGCTATTTAAAAGGTTAGAACATTAGTGAAGTAAACTAAAAAGCTTACAGCACCTGGTATTCCCAGGCGGTCTCCCATCCAAGTACTAACCAGGCCCGACCCTGCTTAGCTTCCGAGATCAGACGAGATCGGGCGTTCTCAATGTTGTATGGCCGTAAGCGAAATCTGCTGCCAAAAACGGGCTTTTTGAAGAAATTCATAGAATTTTTCAGGCCTTCTGAAGAAACTCTGCTCCCAAGACCGGGCATGTTGAAGAAACTCAGAGAATATTTCAGGCTTTTTGAAGAATCTCATGGACTTTTTTTTTTTTTTTTTTTTTTTTTTAAAGCCAAAAATGCTTACAGCACCTGGTATTCCCAGGCGGTCTCCCATCCAAGTACTAACCAGGCCCGACCCTGCTTAGCTTCCGAGATCAGACGAGATCGGGCGTTCTCAACGTGGTATGGCCGTAAGCGAGATCTGCTGCCAAAAACGGGCTTTTTGAAGAAATTCATAGAATTTTTCAGGCCTTCTGAAGAAACTCTGCTCCCAAGACCGGGCAAGTTGAAGAAACTCAGAGAATATTTCAGGCTTTTTGAAGAATCTCATGGACTCTTTTTTTTTTTTTTTTTTTTTTTTTAAAGCCAAAAATGCTTGAAGCACCTAGTATTCCCAGGCGGTCTCCCATCCAAGTACTAACCAGGCCAGACCCTGCTTAGCTTCCGAGATCAGACGAGATCGGGCGTTCTCAACGTGGTATGGCCGTAAGCGAAATCTGCTGCCAAAAACGGGCTATTTAAAAGGTTAGAACATTAGTGAAGTAAACTAAAAAGCTTACAGCACCTG
>NW_028118378.1:55000-67500 GCF_965113295.1 Leuciscus leuciscus | reverse complement strand
AGACGAGATCGGGCGTTCTCAACGTGGTATGGCCGTAAGCGAAATCTGCTGCCAAAAACGGGCTATTTAAAAGGTTAGAACATTAGTGAAGTAAACTAAAAAGCTTACAGCACCTGGTATTCCCAGGCGGTCTCCCATCCAAGTACTAACCAGGCCCGACCCTGCTTAGCTTCCGAGATCAGACGAGATCGGGCGTTCTCAACGTGGTATGGCCGTAAGCGAAATCTGCTGCCAAAAACGGGCTATTTAAAAGGTTAGAACATTAGTGAAGTAAACTAAAAAGCTTACAGCACCTGGTATTCCCAGGCGGTCTCCCATCCAAGTACTAACCAGGCCCGACCCTGCTTAGCTTCCGAGATCAGACGAGATCGGGCGTTCTCAACGTTGTATGGCCGTAAGCGAAATCTGCTGCCAAAAACGGGCTTTTTGAAGAAATTCATCGAATTTTTCAGGCCTTCTGAAGAAACTCTGCTCCCAAGACCGGGCATGTTGAAGAAACTCAGAGAATATTTCAGGCTTTTTGAAGAATCTCATGGACTCTTTTTTTTTTTTTTTTTTTTTTTTTTAAAGCCAAAAATGCTTACAGCACCTGGTATTCCCAGGCGGTCTCCCACCCAAGTACTAACCAGGCCCGACCCTGCTTAGCTTCCGAGATCAGACGAGATCGGGCGTTCTCAACGTGGTATGGCCGTAAGCGAAATCTGCTGCCAAAAACGGGCTATTTAAAAGGTTAGAACATTAGTGAAGTAAACTAAAAAGCTTACAGCACCTGGTATTCCCAGGCGGTCTCCCATCCAAGTACTAACCAGGCCCGACCCTGCTTAGCTTCCGAGATCAGACGAGATCGGGCGTTCTCAACGTGGTATGGCCGTAAGCGAAATCTGCTGCCAAAAACGGGCTTTTTGAAGAAATTCATAGAATTTTTCAGGCCTTCTGAAGAAACTCTGCTCCCAAGACCGGGCATGTTGAAGAAACTCAGAGAATATTTCAGGCTTTTTGAAGAATCTCATGGACTCTTTTTTTTTTTTTTTTTTTTTTTAAAGCCAAAAATGCTTACAGCACCTGGTATTCCCAGGCGGTCTCCCATCCAAGTACTAACCAGGCCCGACCCTGCTTAGCTTCCGAGATCAGACGAGATCGGGCGTTCTCAACGTGGTATGGCCGTAAGCGAGATCTGCTGCCAAAAACGGGCTTTTTGAAGAAATTCATAGAATTTTTCAGGCCTTCTGAAGAAACTCTGCTCCCAAGACCGGGCATGTTGAAGAAACTCAGAGAATATTTCAGGCTTTTTGAAGAATCTCATGGACTCTTTTTTTTTTTTTTTTTTTTTTTTTTAAAGCCAAAAATGCTTACAGCACCTGGTATTCCCAGGCGGTATCCCATCCAAGTACTAACCAGGCCCGACCCTGCTTAGCTTCCGAGATCAGACGAGATCGGGCGTTCTCAACGTGGTATGGCCGTAAGCGAAATCTGCTGCCAAAAACGGGCTATTTAAAAGGTTAGAACATTAGTGAAGTAAACTAAAAAGCTTACAGCACCTGGTATTCCCAGGCGGTCTCCCATCCAAGTACTAACCAGGCCCGACCCTGCTTAGCTTCCGAGATCAGACGAGATCGGGCGTTCTCAACGTGGTATGGCCGTAAGCGAGATCTGCTGCCAAAAACGGGATTTTTGAAGAAATTCATAGAATTTTTCAGGCCTTCTGAAGAAACTCTGCTCCCAAGACCGGGCATGTTGAAGAAACTCAGAGAATATTTCAGGCTTTTTGAAGAATCTCATGGACTCTTTTTTTTTTTTTTTTTTTTTTTAAAGCCAAAAATGCTTACAGCACCTGGTATTCCCAGGCGGTCTCCCATCCAAGTACTAACCAGGCCCGACCCTGCTTAGCTTCCGAGATCAGACGAGATCGGGCGTTCTCAACGTGGTATGGCCGTAAGCGAGATCTGCTGCCAAAAACGGGCTTTTTGAAGAAATTCATAGAATTTTTCAGGCCTTCTGAAGAAACTCTGCTCCCAAGACCGGGCATGTTGAAGAAACTCAGAGAATATTTCAGGCTTTTTGAAGAATCTCATGGACTCTTTTTTTTTTTTTTTTTTTTTTTAACCTGTTAAGCTGCAACGCCACTTTTGAAAAATCCCCAGAAATGACATACCCAAACTGAAACAGATACAGTTCATGAACCCTTTGCACTAAAAGCACAAGTATGATCTCATTTGAAAGCTGACACCTGGTAGTTTATTGTAAATGTAGAATTAATTATTGTCATAATGAAAAAAACATTTTTTAAATAGCTTCAAAGTTTTGTAAAGTTATTAGAAATTTATTTTTATTAAACATATTCATGAAAATAAAATTGAAGTGGGCCCTGGAGCAATCTAGAAATGCACTGCAGCTAAAGCCATATGTGTGACCATGTTATATTTAAAATCTGAAAATGATAAGTCTAAAACTCTGTATTTGGTTAAATGTTTTTCAAGATCATGTCAAATTACTTTATTTTGATTAGACTCTAAAAATGCTACTGATGTTTAGTCATCATCTAAGTCATTTATTCAGTCTATTGTCTCTATTGTTTTGTGGTGCAAACGAGCCCCATTCAGTCTCAGTCTCCCCAGTACACATTCACACACCTCTCCAGCCTGGTTATGGATCTAAATATGCATATCTTTTGTCTGCATTATAGTTACTAACGACTGGCTATTCACAGGCTATTCATAGGGTTTCAATCCCTAATTTATTTTATCAAAGTTCTCACTTACATTTGAAACTGTATCAAATGCACTAAAACATTTCAGAAAAGCATTACTATTTAGAAAAAAACCCATAAAAGAATAACTTCTAGGTGACAGGTGCACCTGAGCTAGCTAGCATGTTAGCTTAGCACACCATCAATACACGACCATTTATGAGATTAAAACTATGTCTGTGCTTCAAACTTATTTTATAACGCAAGTCGATTGTTTTAAATAATCTTCTGTGATCTAATTTGGCTTCAGATAAAAAAAAATCAGAAAGAAAATATATTATTTATAGTATGCACGATGATAAAGTCTATATCGATTAGCATTACATTATAAATATAATCTATTATTATAAAAATACCTGGCATTGCTTGAAGAACACTCAAATATCAAATATCATTTGCAATCATGTTTATTGTCTTCAAAACGTCTGTATCTGCATATTACAGCGATCTCTGTGTTAGCTTTGTGTGTAGCTGCTATCAGTGACGTCCTTGAAGGTCACATGATTATGGCTCTTCTTCGTGTTCCATATATGGAGTATTTTTGTGCATATAGCGCCCTCAGGCTATTGGTATGAATTGAAAACACAGCACATCTCAGTAAGAAGCGCTCATAATGATTACATCGACGCATTTGGGTATAAATTCAATAAATATTATTCCTGTCTATAGAAATATGATGTGAATCTATGAGAATATATCAATATTTCTCCAAGTCTGCACATTTTTGAGCTAAAAGCCCTGAGGGACGTTGTTTTGTGAATCGCTGTCATGACGACAGCACGGAGTTTTTTTTTCTGAATGGACCAGCTGACGGTCATAAATCATATTAAAGGTATCAACGCATTTTTCCATTTCATAACTCCTGACACAAAATAAGACATAACTGTCACTATAAGTTTCTCAGAATACAATAGTTGTCAAATACTGAAGCTTGAGTCTTATATCTTTTTAATGATGTATTGTTTGTCAAGGTAAAACATTTAATCTGATAGTAACTTTGAACTAAATAAATAAAAAAACGCTTCAGTGCGCCGACGCACTGGTGAGGGTTAACAGGTTAAAGCCAAAAATGCTTACAGCACCTGGTATTCCCAGGCGGTCTCCCATCCAAGTACTAACCAGGCCCGACCCTGCTTAGCTTCCGAGATCAGACGAGATCGGGCGTTCTCAACGTGGTATGGCCGTAAGCAAAATCTGCTGCCAAAAACGGGCTATTTAAAAGGTTAGAACATTAGTGAAGTAAACTAAAAAGCTTACAGCACCTGGTATTCCCAGGCGGTCTCCCATCCAAGTACTAACCAGGCCCGACCCTGCTTAGCTTCCGAGATCAGACGAGATCGGGCGTTCTCAACGTGGTATGGCCGTAAGCGAGATCTGCTGCCAAAAACAGGCTTTTTGAAGAAATTCATAGAATTTTTCAGGCCTTCTGAAGAAACTCTGCTCCCAAGACCGGGCATGTTGAAGAAACTCAGAGAATATTTCAGGCTTTTTGAAGAATCTCATGGACTCTTTTTTTTTTTTTTTTTTTTTTTAAAGCCAAAAATGCTTACAGCACCTGGTATTCCCAGGCGGTCTCCCATCCAAGTACTAACCAGGCCCGACCCTGCTTAGCTTCCGAGATCAGACGAGATCGGGCGTTCTCAACGTGGTATGGCCGTAAGCGAAATCTGCTGCCAAAAACGGGCTATTTAAAAGGTTAGAACATTAGTGAAGTAAACTAAAAAGCTTACAGCACCTGGTATTCCCAGGCGGTCTCCCATCCAAGTACTAACCAGGCCCGACCCTGCTTAGCTTCCGAGATCAGACGAGATCGGGCATTCTCAACGTGGTATGGCCGTAAGCAAAATCTGCTGCCAAAAACGGGCTATTTAAAAGGTTAGAACATTAGTGAAGTAAACTAAAAAGCTTACAGCACCTGGTATTCCCAGGCGGTCTCCCATCCAAGTACTAACCAGGCCCGACCCTGCTTAGCTTCCGAGATCAGACGAGATCGGGCGTTCTCAACGTGGTATGGCCGTAAGCGAAATCTGCTGCCAAAAACGGGCTATTTAAAAGGTTAGAACATTAGTGAAGTAAACTAAAAAGCTTACAGCACCTGGTATTCCCAGGCGGTCTCCCATCCAAGTACTAACCAGGCCCGACCCTGCTTAGCTTCCGAGATCAGACGAGATCGGGCGTTCTCAACGTGGTATGGCCGTAAGCGAAATCTGCTGCCAAAAACGGGCTATTTAAAAGGTTAGAACATTAGTGAAGTAAACTAAAAAGCTTACAGCACCTGGTATTCCCAGGCGGTCTCCCATCCAAGTACTAACCAGGCCCGACCCTGCTTAGCTTCCGAGATCAGACGAGATCGGGCGTTCTCAACGTTGTATGGCCGTAAGCGAAATCTGCTGCCAAAAACGGGCTTTTTGAAGAAATTCATAGCATTTTTCAGGCCTTCTGAAGAAACTCTGCTCCCAAGACCGGGCATGTTGAAGAAACTCAGAGAATATTTCAGGCTTTTTGAAGAATCTCATGGACTCTTTTTTTTTTTTTTTTTTTTTTTTTTAAAGCCAAAAATGCTTACAGCACCTGGTATTCCCAGGCGGTCTCCCACCCAAGTACTAACCAGGCCCGACCCTGCTTAGCTTCCGAGATCAGACGAGATCGGGCGTTCTCAACGTGGTATGGCCGTAAGCGAAATCTGCTGCCAAAAACGGGCTATTTAAAAGGTTAGAACATTAGTGAAGTAAACTAAAAAGCTTACAGCACCTGGTATTCCCAGGCGGTCTCCCATCCAAGTACTAACCAGGCCCGACCCTGCTTAGCTTCCGAGATCAGACGAGATCGGGCGTTCTCAACGTGGTATGGCCGTAAGCGAAATCTGCTGCCAAAAACGGGCTTTTTGAAGAAATTCATAGAATTTTTCAGGCCTTCTGAAGAAACTCTGCTCCCAAGACCGGGCATGTTGAAGAAACTCAGAGAATATTTCAGGCTTTTTGAAGAATCTCATGGACTCTTTTTTTTTTTTTTTTTTTTTTTAAAGCCAAAAATGCTTACAGCACCTGGTATTCCCAGGCGGTCTCCCATCCAAGTACTAACCAGGCCCGACCCTGCTTAGCTTCCGAGATCAGACGAGATCGGGCGTTCTCAACGTGGTATGGCCGTAAGCGAGATCTGCTGCCAAAAACGGGCTTTTTGAAGAAATTCATAGAATTTTTCAGGCCTTCTGAAGAAACTCTGCTCCCAAGACCGGGCATGTTGAAGAAACTCAGAGAATATTTCAGGCTTTTTGAAGAATCTCATGGACTCTTTTTTTTTTTTTTTTTTTTTTTTTTAAAGCCAAAAATGCTTACAGCACCTGGTATTCCCAGGCGGTATCCCATCCAAGTACTAACCAGGCCCGACCCTGCTTAGCTTCCGAGATCAGACGAGATCGGGCGTTCTCAACGTGGTATGGCCGTAAGCGAAATCTGCTGCCAAAAACGGGCTATTTAAAAGGTTAGAACATTAGTGAAGTAAACTAAAAAGCTTACAGCACCTGGTATTCCCAGGCGGTCTCCCATCCAAGTACTAACCAGGCCCGACCCTGCTTAGCTTCCGAGATCAGACGAGATCGGGCGTTCTCAACGTGGTATGGCCGTAAGCGAAATCTGCTGCCAAAAACGGGCTTTTTGAAGAAATTCATAGAATTTTTCAGGCCTTCTGAAGAAACTCTGCTCCCAAGACCGGGCATGTTGAAGAAACTCAGAGAATATTTCAGGCTTTTTGAAGAATCTCATGGACTCTTTTTTTTTTTTTTTTTTTTTTTTTTAAAGCCAAAAATGCTTACAGCACCTGGTATTCCCAGGCGGTCTCCCACCCAAGTACTAACCAGGCCCGACCCTGCTTAGCTTCCGAGATCAGACGAGATCGGGCGTTCTCAACGTGGTATGGCCGTAAGCGAAATCTGCTGCCAAAAACGGGCTATTTAAAAGGTTAGAACATTAGTGAAGTAAACTAAAAAGCTTACAGCACCTGGTATTCCCAGGCGGTCTCCCATCCAAGTACTAACCAGGCCAGACCCTGCTTAGCTTCCGAGATCAGACGAGATCGGGCGTTCTCAACGTGGTATGGCCGTAAGCGAAATCTGCTGCCAAAAACGGGCTTTTTGAAGAAATTCATAGAATTTTTCAGGCCTTCTGAAGAAACTCTGCTCCCAAGACCGGGCATGTTGAAGAAACTCAGAGAATATTTCAGGCTTTTTGAAGAATCTCATGGACTCTTTTTTTTTTTTTTTTTTTTTTTAAAGCCAAAAATGCTTACAGCACCTGGTATTCCCAGGCGGTCTCCCATCCAAGTACTAACCAGGCCCGACCCTGCTTAGCTTCCGAGATCAGACGAGATCGGGCGTTCTCAACGTGGTATGGCCGTAAGCGAGATCTGCTGCCAAAAACGGGCTTTTTGAAGAAATTCATAGAATTTTTCAGGCCTTCTGAAGAAACTCTGCTCCCAAGACCGGGCATGTTGAAGAAACTCAGAGAATATTTCAGGCTTTTTGAAGAATCTCATGGACTCTTTTTTTTTTTTTTTTTTTTTTTTTAAAGCCAAAAATGCTTACAGCACCTGGTATTCCCAGGCGGTCTCCCATCCAAGTACTAACCAGGCCCGACCCTGCTTAGCTTCCGAGATCAGACGAGATCGGGCGTTCTCAACGTGGTATGGCCGTAAGCGAAATCTGCTGCCAAAAACGGGCTATTTAAAAGGTTAGAACATTAGTGAAGTAAACTAAAAAGCTTACAGCACCTGGTATTCCCAGGCGGTCTCCCATCCAAGTACTAACCAGGCCCGACCCTGCTTAGCTTCCGAGATCAGACGAGATCGGGCGTTCTCAACGTGGTATGGCCGTAAGCGAAATCTGCTGCCAAAAACGGGCTTTTTGAAGAAATTCATAGAATTTTTCAGGCCTTCTGAAGAAACTCTGCTCCCAAGACCGGGCATGTTGAAGAAACTCAGAGAATATTTCAGGCTTTTTGAAGAATCTCATGGACTCTTTTTTTTTTTTTTTTTTTTTTTAAAGCCAAAAATGCTTACAGCACCTGGTATTCCCAGGCGGTCTCCCATCCAAGTACTAACCAGGCCCGACCCTGCTTAGCTTCCGAGATCAGACGAGATCGGGCGTTCTCAACGTGGTATGGCCGTAAGCGAGATCTGCTGCCAAAAACGGGATTTTTGAAGAAATTCATAGAATTTTTCAGGCCTTCTGAAGAAACTTTGCTCCCAAGACCGGGCCTGTTGAAGAAACTCAGAGAATATTTCAGGCTTTTTGAAGAATCTCATGGACTCTTTTTTTTTTTTTTTTTTTTTTTTAAAGCCAAAAATGCTTACAGCACCTGGTATTCCCAGGCGGTCTCCCATCCAAGTACTAACCAGGCCCGACCCTGCTTAGCTTCCGAGATCAGACGAGATCGGGCGTTCTCAACGTGGTATGGCCGTAAGCGAAATCTGCTGCCAAAAACGGGCTATTTAAAAGGTTAGAACATTAGTGAAGTAAACTAAAAAGCTTACAGCACCTGGTATTCCCAGGCGGTCTCCCATCCAAGTACTAACCAGGCCCGACCCTGCTTAGCTTCCGAGATCAGACGAGATCGGGCGTTCTCAACGTGGTATGGCCGTAAGCGAAATCTGCTGCCAAAAACGGGCTATTTAAAAGGTTAGAACATTAGTGAAGTAAACTAAAAAGCTTACAGCACCTGGTATTCCCAGGCGGTCTCCCATCCAAGTACTAACCAGGCCCGACCCTGCTTAGCTTCCGAGATCAGACGAGATCGGGCGTTCTCAACGTGGTATGGCCGTAGGCGAAATCTGCTGCCAAAAACGGGCTATTTAAAAGGTTAGAACATTAGTGAAGTAAACTAAAAAGCTTACAGCACCTGGTATTCCCAGGCGGTCTCCCATCCAAGTACTAACCAGGCCCGACCCTGCTTAGCTTCCGAGATCAGACGAGATCGGGCGTTCTCAACGTGGTATGGCCGTAAGCGAAATCTGCTGCCAAAAACGGGCTATTTAAAAGGTTAGAACATTAGTGAAGTAAACTAAAAAGCTTACAGCACCTGGTATTCCCAGGCGGTCTCCCATCCAAGTACTAACCAGGCCCGACCCTGCTTAGCTTCCGAGATCAGACGAGATCGGGCGTTCTCAACGTGGTATGGCCGTAAGCGAAATCTGCTGCCAAAAACGGCCTATTTAAAAGGTTAGAACATTAGTGAAGTAAACTAAAAAGCTTACAGCACCTGGTATTCCCAGGCGGTCTCCCATCCAAGTACTAACCAGGCCCGACCCTGCTTAGCTTCCGAGATCAGACGAGATCGGGCGTTCTCAACGTGGTATGGCCGTAAGCGAAATCTGCTGCCAAAAACGGGCTTTTTGAAGAAATTCATAGAATTTTTCAGGCCTTCTGAAGAAATTCTGCTCCCAAGACCAGGCATGTTGAAGAAACTCAGAGAATATTTCAGGCTTTTTGAAGAATCTCATGGACTCTTTTTTTTTTTTTTTTTTTTTTTTAAAGCCAAAAAAGCTTACAGCACCTGGTATTCCCAGGCGGTCTCCCATCCAAGTACTAACCAGGCCCGACCCTGCTTAGCTTCCGAGATCAGACGAGATCGGGCGTTCTCAACGTGGTATGGCCGTAAGCGAAATCTGCTGCCAAAAACGGCCTATTTAAAAGGTTAGAACATTAGTGAAGTAAACTAAAAAGCTTACAGCACCTGGTATTCCCAAGCAAATTCCCCTCCAAGTACCTAAGCGATCGTCAGCCGTCCAATGGTTGAGCGATGCTGAGCAGAGCTGAGCAGCGATCAGCCAATGGTTGAGCAATGCTGAGCAGAGCTCAGCGCTCAACAGACCAATCATTGAGCGAGGATCGGAAAACGTCATCTAGCTGTGTGAGCGTGGCGTTATTGATGACCGATTGGACTGTTTTGTTTTTGCTCTCAGGTACGTTTGGTATAATTATGTGCTAAGTAATGAATGAAACTCGATATATTTTTGGATAATTTGCCTGATATGATAATATCTCGTTAGCGCCGTACTGACACAAATTTTCTGCCACCGACCAATTGGCTAACGTTAGGCAAGCACCGCTTGTTTACATTAAAATAGCTAGGTTTGATCTCTCTGAAATGCGTTTAAAATGCGACCAGACTATTGATTTTACATGTTGAGACCATGAAGAATGTACTACTACTGTGTGGACGCGCCGGGGCGTTTTGCTGGATTTTCTTCACATAGTAACTGTTAGCACAATAAACTTAAATTACTCCGTCATTTATTGTCATACAGAAAAAAGAAATATGAAAAAAAGAATCTGTGATATGTCTATTTTTGTATGTGTCCACTTACAATCAAATCAAAACATTGTGCTTTTGTAAAATAAAGAAAATAAACAGGGTGTGCTTTCTGCCTCTCCAGCACGTCTATAAACTGAACATGATGCTCCTGGTCCAGGCGGTCAGGAACGGTAACCCAGAGCTCTACGGCAGGTACTGCCCAACTTGAACGCCAAGTCCATCTCGACCTTCGCTGCCAAGGAGGAGAAAAAGGCTAACTACGGGGCGACGGTACTGCCGAAGGTGACGCCTCACCTGAAAGTGCTGTCGGACGCACCGTTCCCGGAAGCTCCTGCGCTGCCAACATCCCTCCCACCGCCAGACCGGCCTCAGGTCCAGTACCAGCACGTTCATCACGAGGCTGGAAAAAGGCGTGGTGGGAAGCGGAGGTAAGTTGTCATAAGCACTTTGTTTCACCTGTTGGCTGTGGAAAGCAAATAACACACACATCATATCAATACTTATTACATGTGTATTTTATATTTCCAGATTATTTGTTGAAGAGCCAGAGCCCGTGCCTCCTGTGAACCAGCCCGTTCAGCCCACGGCGTCGTCCTCCTCCACTCGGCCAAAGCCTGCTGCGCCCACCCACCTCCAGCCAAAGCCTGCTGCGCCCACCTATGGACCACCCCCTGTGTCGGCAGCACCCATACTGCTGGTTCTCCCCGCACAGCCACAGGCTCCCTCCGTCCTGTTTCGTGGGCCATCGTACAGCCAGAGCTTTGTACCTCCTGCACCAACAGTCAAGGCATTCATGCCGAACAAGTCCTCGCGGCCATGTGGGGCTTGCCACGTGCCTAATTGTGGTGGACAGCGGAAGAGGTACACACCTTCCAAGGACAAAGTGGCTGGAAGCACCCAGAAGATATTTTCCTACTGTCCATCCACTAGGAAATCCACCACCTCTGGTTCTGACAATGTGGTGTATGACAGCTTTGAACACTTTAAAAGTGTGGTGGATGCGGAGTTGGAAAAGAGGAGAACTGTGTAAATAACTGTAAATAACTGTGTAAATAACTTACCTGTGTGATGCCACTTCTCCTGTGCCATCTGTAGGAGAGAGAAAGAGGCTTGTTTGTGTTTGTTTGTTTGTGTGTTTGTTTGTGTTTCAAAGTGCTTCAAGTACAATCTATTTATTTATATAGTTAAAAAGTTCAAAAAATGCACTTTACAGTTTTACTTAAGAATGTTCTTGTTTGTTTTTTATTATTATTTACGTTGCTGTTAAAATGCACTTTGTAGTATCTTTATTTTAATACAAACATGTTCTGGCCTATGTTCAATATCAAGGCTAATCTAACCTCAATCATTTTAACCTTAATCAGTTCTGATCTAACACAATCAGTTTACATACCCTTTAGTGGTTGTTAATGTTCAAATAATCTGTGTTTTTGTCATGCGTGTTGTTTGTTTGTCTTTGTCAGCTTCATGTCTTTGTGATGTTTGTATGTCTTTGTCTGCTTCATGTTTAACAAAAGTTTACCAAAGAAAACACACACAAAATGTAACAGACAGGAATGGCTTGAGCCTTTATTTGTTGATTGGTGACCTGAGTCTTTGGATAATCCTGTTCTTTATTGGGCTTGTACAAACCAATTGTTAATTTTTATCTTAAGTACAAGTTTGTGTTTTTAATTGTTAAGTGTTTTTGATTGTTATTAATGTTATTTATGTGTGCGTGTCCTTGTGATGTTTGTATGTCTGTCATCTCCATGTTTAACTAAATGTTTGCAAATGGTAGTAAATGTTTGTTTCTTGTCTTGTCTCGTGTTCTCGCTCGTAGATCTGTACCTTGTCGTGGTGAGCGAGCTTTAAACCAAACAGATCTTGTTTACTTGTGTTTTCATGCATTGTCTTTTAAATGAAACATTCTGGGTGAAAAATAAAAGTTGTAAAAGTATTTCAAGTATTTTGGAGTCTCTGTATGCTTGGGTTTCAGAAGGGGTGGGATAGTGTAAAAAAAAAAAAAAAAACATCAAAGCAATTAGAAGCCCTTGTTTCTTCTCCGTCACTACCAGAGGTGTGAATACACCCCACTGTGCGCTGGCTGTACCCCCTGGGTGGTCACAACAACGAGTTCTGTGAACGGCTCTGATGTCTTCCAGACAAAGTGAGAGGGCACTGATACATTACACCCTTTCTTAATTCAGCCCAAAAATGTGACAATTGCACACTTTTCCACTTGACTATATGAATCTCATCAGCTACATCAACTCAAACTATGAAAATAATAAACAAAACATTCAGCAGACAAGTGGATTTCAATAAACTAGACCTTGTACATGACCATTTCTGTAAATAACACTTCAGGACGTTGACCACCAGATGGCACCATCCGTTTTGATCATTTTCGATCGATCCCAGGGTTGAGGATATGTACTTGGGGGGGTCATGAGCCATTCCCAGGC
>NW_028118378.1:15000-17500 GCF_965113295.1 Leuciscus leuciscus | reverse complement strand
AGATCGGGCGTTCTCAACGTGGTATGGCCGTAAGCGAAATCTGCTGCCAAAAACGGGCTATTTAAAAGGTTAGAACATTAGTGAAGTAAACTAAAAAGCTTACAGCACCTGGTATTCCCAGGCGGTCTCCCATCCAAGTACTAACCAGGCCCGACCCTGCTTAGCTTCCGAGATCAGACGAGATCGGGCGTTCTCTTTTTTTTTTTTTTTTTTTTTTTTTTTTTTTTTTAAAGCAAAAAATGCTTACAGCACCTGGTATTCCCAGGCGGTCTCCCATCCAAGTACTAACCAGGCCGGACCCTGCTTAGCTTCCGAGATCAGACGAGATCGGCGTTCTCAACGTGGTATGGCCGTAAGCGAAATCTGCGGCCAAAAACGGCCTATTTAAAAGGTTAGAACATTAGTGAAGTAAACTAAAAAGCTTACAGCACCTGGTATTCCCAGGCGGTCTCCCATCCAAGTACTAACCAGGCCCGACCCTGCTTAGCTTCCGAGATCAGACGAGATCGGGCGTTCTCAATGTGGTATGGCCGTAAGCGAAATCTGCTGCCAAAAACGGGCTTTTTGAAGAAATTCATAGAATTTTTCAGGCCTTCTGAAGAAACTCTGCTCCCAAGACCGGGCATGTTGAAGAAACTCAGAGAATATTTCAGGCTTTTTGAAGAATCTCATGGACTCTTTTTTTTTTTTTTTTTTTTTTTTTAAAGCCAAAAATGCTTACAGCACCTGGTATTCCCAGGCGGTCTCCCATCCAAGTACTAACCAGGCCCGACCCTGCTTAGCTTCCGAGATCAGACGAGATCGGGCGTTCTCAACGTGGTATGGCCGTAAGCGAAATCTGCTGCCAAAAACGGGCTATTTAAAAGGTTAGAACATTAGTGAAGTAAACTAAAAATCTTACAGCACCTGGTATTCCCAGGCGGTCTCCCATCCAAGTACTAACCAGGCCCGACCCTGCTTAGCTTCCGAGATCAGACGAGATCGGGCGTTCTCAACGTGGTATAGCCGTAAGCAAAATCTGCTGCCAAAAACTGGCTTTTTGAAGAAATTCATAGAATTTTTCAGGCCTTCTGAAGAAACTCTGCTCCCAAGACCGGGCATGTTGAAGAAACTCAGAGAATATTTCAGGCTTTTTGAAGAATCTCATGGACTCTTTTTTTTTTTTTTTTTTTTTTTAAAGCCAAAAATGCTTACAGCACCTGGTATTCCCAGGCGGTCTCCCATCCAAGTACTAACCAGGCCCGACCCTGCTTAGCTTCCGAGATCAGACGAGATCGGGCGTTCTCAACGTGGTATGGCCGTAAGCGAAATCTGCTGCCAAAAACGGGCTATTTAAAAGGTTAGAACATTAGTGAAGTAAACTAAAAAGCTTACAGCACCTGGTATTCCCAGGCGGTCTCCCATCCAAGTACTAACCAGGCCCGACCCTGCTTAGCTTCCGAGATCAGACGAGATCGGGCGTTCTCAACGTGGTATGGCCGTAAGCGAAATCTGCTGCCAAAAACGGGCTATTTAAAAGGTTAGAACATTAGTGAAGTAAACTAAAAAGCTTACAGCACCTGGTATTCCCAGGCGGTCTCCCATCCAAGTACTAACCAGGCCCGACCCTGCTTAGCTTCCGAGATCAGACGAGATCGGGCGTTCTCAACGTGGTATGGCCGTAAGCGAAATCTGCTGCCAAAAACGGCCTATTTAAAAGGTTAGAACATTAGTGAAGTAAACTAAAAAGCTTACAGCACCTGGTATTCCCAGGCGGTCTCCCATCCAAGTACTAACCAGGCCCGACCCTGCTTAGCTTCCGAGATCAGACGAGATCGGGCGTTCTCAACGTGGTATGGCCGTAAGCTAAATCTGCTGCCAAAAACGGGCTTTTTGAAGAAATTCATAGAATTTTTCAGGCCTTCTGAAGAAACTCTGCTCCCAAGACCGGGCATGTTGAAGAAACTCAGAGAATATTTCAGGCTTTTTGAAGAATCTCATGGACTCTTTTTTTTTTTTTTTTTTTTTTTTAAAGCCAAAAATGCTTACAGCACCTGGTATTCCCAGGCGGTCTCCCATCCAAGTACTAACCAGGCCCGACCCTGCTTAGCTTCCGAGATCAGACGAGATCGGGCGTTCTCAACGTGGTATGGCCGTAAGCGAAATCTGCTGCCAAAAACGGGCTATTTAAAAGGTTAGAACATTAGTGAAGTAAACTAAAAAGCTTACAGCACCTGGTATTCCCAGGCGGTCTCCCATCCAAGTACTAACCAGGCCCGACCCTGCTTAGCTTCCGAGATCAGACGAGATCGGGCGTTCTCTTTTTTTTTTTTTTTTTTTTTTTTTTTTTTTTTTAAAGCAAAAAATGCTTACAGCACCTGGTATTCCCAGGCGGTCTCCCATCCAAGTACTAACCAGGCCGGACCCTGCTTAGCTTCCGAGATCAGACGAGATCGGCGTTCTCAACGTGGTATGGCCGTAAGCGAAATCTGCGGCCAAAAACGGCCTATTTAAAAGGTTA
>NW_028118379.1:0-76136 GCF_965113295.1 Leuciscus leuciscus | reverse complement strand
GAACTATTTTTCAACCATAACGGGACGGTCTTTACACGTCTCAATGTTTGCTGGGATGTAAACACTCAATTATTTTGAAGTATCGCCCTGGTCGCAGTATTTATTCTGATTACTTTTGTGTGATAAAGATGACTGATAAAGCTATTATATGTATCTAGTATGAGTAACAAATTGCTTTTTCTGTGTTCATATTTGACTAATAATAATGAAAAAAAGCACTTCAAATGAACATTTCTTTGACAAATGTTAAATCTTTAATAGTCTTTAATAATAAATATCTAGGCTATGTCCACATTAAAAACTTAATACATGCAAGTAATTATGAAACATCCAGCAACTAGGGAATACACATCCATATGTTTATAGGGCAATACAGCCATCTACTGGTTACACAACAGTATTACAGATGATAAATGCTGCTTGACTCCGAGGTAAATATTTAGTACTGTAAAATCCCTTAAATATATATATAATAAATATTTTAAGTCTGCAAATTGTTACTGTATGGGGAGTTCAAAGCAGTTTGTATTGTTAGATTATAATACATTTCTTCTCTCATTTTCCAGGGAGTGGAGCAACTTTTCCATAAACAAAATTCTGATGCTGACACAGAGGATGGAGTGATAGTACCAGAGATCCACTGTCCCCATCAGACAATAATCTTACTTTGTTCAGACACATCACCTTTGAATGACTGGGATCTTGATCTTCAGACACCTGATTTATTTTAATATAAACTAGCAAATATTTAAATTTCCTCTAGATTAAAACAAACATAGTTCGCAAGTACACAAGAGGTTTCACTTTATTCTTATTAAACTATGCTGATCTTGATTAGCATACCAACAGCATATGAATGTTGAGGGGATAGTTCACCCAAAAATACAATTCTCTCTTATTTTACTCACCCTCATGCTGTCCCAGATGCATTTTACTTTCTTTCTACAGATAAACACGAATTAAGATTGTAAGGAAAGTAATCCATCTCTGCGAGTCCTAAAGACGCTTTAAAAACCACACACAGTGAGCGTGACGGTAATCCATGCGACCTCAGTGGATGAATCAATGCCTTCTGAAGTCAAACAATAGGCTAGATAAAATAATAATAATGTAAACTGTTTTAACTATTAAAAATCTTACGTACATGGGTTACGTAAGATCCACTTGTATTATGGACTCACAGAGAAGGATTATTTCCTTAAAACTCTTTGTCCAGGTTTATATGAAGAAGAAAGTCATATACATCTGGGATGGCATGAAGGAGAGTAAATGATGAGAGAATGCTCATGTTTTGGGTGGACTATCCTTTTCTCTGCTTGTGTCCAGTCACTGCTTTGTTACTTGTACTGCATCAGGAACTGTTTAAAGAATCATTGCAACATTTAAAATGTATATGAATTTTTAAAATGTATTCTGCATTTGTAATTGTGCATTTTGTATAGTAATGTATATCATCAGAATACTGTGCATTACATGTATATTATGCAGTTAATGTTTTGTGGATTCTGGTCTTTCCTGTCACAACATAATTGCATCCAAGACCTTCACTCTGATACTTGTACATTCTTTATTGTCACTAAAGCATACACACATTTATTTGAATTCATATTTTCAATTACATTAATTTAACTGGTTGTATAAGTCACGATTGAAACGGTTGATGATTGTTAAAATATATTTAAATTAAATGAAAATGTTAATTAAATGAAATAACTAAATATAATTAATTATTTTAAAAAAAAATGGCAACAAGAACATTCTTTGTGTGACATATGCAATGAAATGCCCTTTGAGGTCTGTATCTGACAGCAGGCCACGACTGTAATTTTCATATTGTTTAAATTCCTCTTATTTAAGTGATCATTAATTTTGATGGTGTAAACGTATATCATGCTAACAATGAGTAGTGTGATGGCCATGGCTGCCAACCTTGATTACCTGGTTGAAGTTTGACTTTCTTGACGGCTGAATATATCACACACGTTTGCTAATATTCTGTTTAAATTGTAACAGCTGAACCTAATCAGAGCCTAACATGCAAAATAATCATCAGGAATAAACAAATATTCTCCGAAAACATTGGACACTACAATATTTTAAGTATTATATACAGACAGTACTTTAATGTGCAATTACACCTGAATAGATCTCTTGTGAGTAGTAGTAAGTAGTAGTAACTAAGTAGTAGCAGCAGGTAAATACAGATAAAATTAAAAAACAAACATAACTTATCACTAAAATGAAATAGAAAGCTGCGATTACAGACGCTCACATCCACACATAAACACACCACTGACGTCTTCACTTCCAGGTCACGAAGCTATCAATCAAAAGCTCAGTAACCAATGAGAACACACTGCTACTAGCCCCGCCCCCTCGAGAGAAATGTGTCAGAACGGCGAACGAAAACTCTGGGAGCGTAAACGAAAACGTACTCGGTTACTAACGTAACCTCGGTTCTCTCTAGAAGAGGGAACGAGTACTGCGTTTTGTAAAACGCTACGGGAAAAGTCTCTTTTCACGAAATACTGAAGCAAAAAATTATCCTTAATTTTCATACATGTAAAGCGCGTTGCGGCAGTGCTTAGCTATGGCGAGACGGCTCGCTCGCTCATTGGCTGCTCTGCAGCAACTGCATAAGCCTATCGAGCGAGGCCTGAGGTGACGTCAGGCCAATGAGGACGCTTCGCGCCCTCCTAGCCATTTCCCGCCGAGATGGGTGTGGCTAGCCTCTATATAAGGAGCTCGAGAAGGCTGATTCACTTGATTTTCATCGCCGAAGCGAACCAGAGTGAACCGTACGCACGGCAGAGAACGCAGTACTCGTTCCCTCTTCTAGAGAGAACCGAGGTTACGTTAGTAACCGAGTACGTTCTCTTACGAGAGTCCTCTCGTACTGCGTTTTGTAAAAACGCTACGGGAACCCCTTGTAAAGCGCCGTGCGTGCTGGGATAAAGACACCAATCACTGGAGCAAACCAGGTGTACAGTGCATAATCACCAGATAGACTCACAAAGAGTCTGATTACATAATTCCCCATATTGCAACGTCCACGGACGTAAAACATGACCTCACAGAGAGAGTCTAGAGACAAGAGGGGATTCCTCTGTCCTTATAAGGTTGCGTCAGCAGACGCGAATATGACATAGCATAGACAGGGTGGGGAAACCTGAGCTAAATGCGGGAAATGTGGGTCTTACACAATTCTGCCCATAAGACAGTCGGCAGCGCATTGCGCATGCGATTTCAGTGTTCTAGTTAGACAGCTGAATCGGCTACACCGATAGTAGCTTAGCCTGCAAGGCGGGAACCTCTAGGTTGTAAAACCTAATAAATGTAGACGGCGAGGCCCAGCCCGCCGCCGTACATATATCCTGTAAGGAAATCCCGCTGGACCAAGCCCACGAGGAGGCAACACCCCTCGTGGAGTGCGCTCTAACTCCCAACGGGCACTGGAGGCCCTTGGCAGTATAAGCCAGCGCTATGGCATCAACTATCCATCTGGATAGGCTCTGTTTCGAAACAGCCATTCCCTTGGAACGTCCACTGAACGAGACAAAGAGCTGCTCAGTCTGTCTGAAGACAGCAGAGCGGGACACGTAAGCTCTTAAAGCCCTAATGGGGCAGAGAAAACTTGAGTCCCCTTCCTCACTTGATCCCGGCAGGGCAGACAGGGAGATGACCTGAGCCCGAAATGGTGTGTTGAGGGATTTTGGCACATATCCATGCTTAGGTTTGAGTATGACTTTAGAGTCATTAGGTCCAAACTCTAAGCACGTTGGGCTCACAGAGAGCGCGTGCAGGTCGCCTATGCGCTTCACTGAAGCGAGAGCCATCAAAAACACTGTTTTGAAAGACAAATGCTTGAGGCTAATAGATTGGATAGGCTCGAAAGGGGCACCTTTCATGGCCGCCAAAACCGTAGAAAGGTCCCACATAGGAACTGAAGGAGGTCTGGGAGGATTTAGCCTCCTAGCTCCCCTGAGGAAGCGGATGACTAAATCGTTCCTTCCTAGAGACTGCCCCAGCGTTGTTCTGGAAAACGCTGTAATAGCCGCCACATAAACTTTGAGCGTGGAAGGGGATCTGCCCTTATCCAACAGCTCCTGTAGGAAGGAGAGAACCTCCGTCACCTCACAATTGAGAGGTGATATGCTCCGAGCTGTACACCAGCCGGAGAAAACCGACCACTTCGAGGCATAAAGCCGCCGAGTCGACGGCGCTCTGGCCTGAGTGATGGTGTTTATCACTCCCTCTGCGAGGTTAACGGATAACCGTTGAGCGCCCACACGTGAAGCGACCACAGCTCCGGGTGCGGATGCCAAATCGAGCCCCCGGCCTGCGAGAGGAGATCTCTCCTCAATGGCACTGGCCATGGAGCGATGTCTGCTAGCTGCATCAGGACTGGGAACCATGCTTGGTTCTTCCAGAACGGTGCTACAAGCAGTATTGAGCATTTCGTTTCCTTGACCCGCTCTAACACCTGAGGCAGGAGGGAGACGGGGGGAAAAGCATAAAGCGGGCAGCGCGGCCACACGTGGGACAGCGCGCTGTCGTTCTTGGAAAAGAACACGGGGCAATGAGCGTTTTCGCGGGACGCGAATAGGTCCACCTCCGCTCTGCCGAATCTCTCCCACAACAGCCGGGCTGTTTGTGGGTGTAGAGACCATTCGCCCAGGGGAATGTTGTTCCTGGACAGTCTGTCTGGGCCCACATTCTGGAGCCCAGGCACATGCACTGCTCTCAGCGAGCGCAAACTGTGCTGAGCCCATATTAGGAGGCGTTTCGCCAGCCTGTACAGGGATGTGGATCTCAGACCGCCCTGGCGATTTATATAGGACACCACGGCCGTGTTGTCCGAACGGACTACGACGTGTTGGTCCTTGATGTGGGGATAAAAGCGCGTTAGCGCGTTGTGCACTGCCAGCATTTCCAGGCAGTTGATGTGTTGGAGCTTTTCTCGTTTCGACCACAGGCCGAAGAACGGTCTGCCCTCGAGCAGCGCTCCCCATCCCGAGGTGGATGCGTCGGTCGACACCATCCTCACTCTCGAGGAAGTCCCCAGGCTTACACCTGATCGGTACCAGTCGTCTGCCAACCAAGGTGTCAGGGCTGTGACACAGCTCTGATCGACCTTGAGACGCAACCGGCCGGACACCCACGCTCCGCGCGGTACTCGCGCTTTCAACCAGAACTGCAGAGGGCGCATGCGGAGCAAGCCCAGCTGGAGAACCGTTGATGCTGAGGCCATGAGACCTAGCATCCTTTGAAACGTTTTGAGCGGGGTAGACGCGCCGCAGCGGAAAGATCTCGCCACGCGCTGAATGTGCAGCACGCGCTGTGGCGACAGCCGCGCTGTCATAGACTGTGAGTCCAGAATGGTACCCAGAAACGAAATCGTTTGACTGGGGTTCAGTGAACTCTTCGTCCAATTGACCGTGATACCAAGATTCTCAAGGTGGTCGAGTAAAATGGTTTTGTGCTCCACGAGCTGTGATCGTGATTGAGCTAGGATCAGCCAGTCGTCCAAATAGTTCAGCACTCGCATGCCTCTGAGTCTGAGAGGAGCGAGCGCCGCGTCCATGCATTTCGTAAATGTACGAGGTGCCAGGGACAAGCCGAACGGAAGGACTGTATACTGGTATATCTGACCCTCGAAGGCGAATCTCAAGTATCGCCTGTGACGTGACGCTATCTGTATTTGAAAATACGCGTCCTTCAGATCTATTGACATGAACCAGTCTCCTCGGCGAACCTGCGCGAGAATTTTCCTGGTCGTGAGCATTTTGAAACTGCGTTTCACTAATGCTTTGTTCAGCCGTCTTAGATCCAGTATGGGTCTGATACCACCGTCCTTTTTGGGGACTAGAAAGTATCTGCTGTATAGCCCCCCTTCGCTTTGAGCCAGGGGTACATGCTCTATCGCCCCTTTGCATATCAGTTTTGATATTTCGGCGCGAAGTAGGTGTGCTACTTCTAAATTCACCGTAGTCTCGACGCGCGCTGTGAAGCGGGGAGGGCGTCGACAAAACTGTAGCGAGAAGCCTCTCTTTATAATGCCTAGCACCCAGTCCGAAACCCCTGGAAGCGCTGCCCATGCTTCTGCATGGCTGGCTAAGGGCTGGATGCGAAGCGCGCTCTGTTCGCCGTGCGACAGAGGTGCTTCGAGGTGCGATAACATAGGCGTTATGCCTGTGGCATTCGAGGCGGGGGGCGCGCTTAATACAGCGGGCAGAGCGCTCGTCCTCGACCTTACTACAGTGCTTAACTGAGTGAGGGAGGTCTGAGCGAGCCCCGCGGGACTCATGTCTGCGAGTAAACGTGGGCGGGAAGCGGGCACATTTACTGCTTTGGCCGCGCTGCCTGTCTGAGCAGAGCGAGCGCGCACAGGTTTCGTTTTTACAGAGAGCCTGTGGTCTGTGAGACATAGTGTGTGTGGGCACTGGGGAGTGGGCACTTTCACTATATTGGAAGCGCAATCGACCTGAGTCGATTTTATGTGCGCGAGCCCTAAGTGTAGGGCTGTGCTTGTGTGTAGGGATGGGCACTGAGGAGTGGGCATCGACACTACATTTATAGCACCAACGGCCGTGGCCGGGACACCAGAAAATACACTCTTTTCGGGATATATCTGGGTAGCCGTGAAAACGGCTTTTGTGTGCAGGCGAGCGGGCAACTGTGCAGGCTTGCGTCTTGCAGAAAACGCTGGAACAGTCGCAAGTCTTGGGACTGAAACAGCGGTGCGCTTGGGTGAGAGACCGGCCGCAGCGGGGCTCACACACCTGCGCTTCCCTAGGAGTGCTAGGACTTCTTCGGGGCTTCCGGCTTCACCACAACCCTCGGCCGAGGCCCGCGCTGAGCAGGGCGTCGGCTGGTAGAGCGAGAGCGGGACCTAGAGCTGTGCTGCTGTCGCTGCTGTCGCTGCTGAGAAGGTGTGGCGGAAGGCGGGGGCTGATGCTGAGAGCTTCGCGGATTCTGTTTATCGCGATTCGCTGCAGAACCGGAGCGCTTCGGCAGGAAGTGCTTAAAGGCTTGGGACGCTTTCTGGGCCTCGGTAAATCTCTCCACGAACTCGGAGAGAGAAGAACCGAAAAGGCCAGCGGAAGACAGCGGGGCGTCGAGAAACGCGTTGCGCTCGGAATCAGCCATTTCCGTGAGCGTAAGCCATAGGTGCCTCTCAGCAACAGTGGCGGAAGCCATACATCTTCCCATGGCCTGTGCAGCAGACTTGGTAGCGCGGAGTGTTAGATCCGAAGCGCTCCTCAGATCCGCGATGCAGATAGCCTCCGGTCCCATCTCGTCCAGCTTACGGAGGAGATCACCTTGGAAAATCTGCAGTGTAGCCATGGTGTGTAGCGCTGACGCAGCCTGCCCAGCGGCGGAGAAGATTCGCGCGAGCAGCGTCGACGTCATGCGGCAGGCTTTAGAAGGCAACACCGGTTTAGTCCGCCGTCCAGCAGAGGGCGGGCAAAGGTGGGTCGCTATCGCCTGTTCCACCGGCGGAAGTGAAAGGTAGCCTCGGTCTTTCGCATTATCCAGGGAGGAAAATGCTGGCGACACAGACGAGCGCGTTCGCGCAGAGTAGGGCGCATTCCAAGCCTTCGCCACTTCTTCGTGAAGCTCAGGAAGAAAGGGGGCGGGCTTAGATTCCGGAGAAGTGCGCTCACCAGGGAGGAAGCTACCATCCAGCCGGGTACGAGAAGGGAGTTCCGGTGCAGACCACTCGAGGCCGAGGCTCGCCGCGGCCAGCGCGAGTACTCGCATGAGCTCCTTCTCTATGTTGGCTCTCGTAGTGGGCTTGCGGGCAGGAGGCGCGAGGTCCTCAGAGCTCGCCCAGTCCTCGCTGCCTGAAGCTAGCAGAGAGCAGGAATCCTTCTCTCTCGACGCGGCCTCAGAAATGACTTCCTCTGATGAAGCGGCGGCAGACTGCGGGCGCTGAGCATCAGGAAGTGAAACAGGAGAAGCCGGTGAAGCAGGCGGGCAAACCGGCGAGCTTGGTCGAGCTGGAGCGGGTTCCGGGGCCCGCTGCGAGCGGCGCTTCTTACGGCGCGGCAGCGCGGCGGGGAGTGCAGACTCTGAGAAGGATGCCAGGCGAGTCCGCAGAGTCACCATCGGCAAAAGGTCGCAGTGAGGGCAGCCGCCGTCAGCGAGCGCGAGTGCTGCATGGTTCTCACCCAAACAGGAAACGCAGATGACGTGTTGGTCTCCCTGGGCGAGTGGGGCTCGGCACGAGCCACATGAAGGCATCTTTAAAAAGACGCAGCTCTTTTAGGGGGTGAGTGTCGCGGCGGCGAACACACACACACACACACAAACAGAGTGATAAAGGATATATAGCGCCGGAAAGCGCAGCAGGTACGGCTGTAGAAGGCGGCGTTGCCAGCAGCTTCGAGTGGCTCGTCCCGCTGAAATGCTTGCCTCAAACGACGCTTGCTTCCTCGTGATCCAGCGATGCGTGAGCTTCGCTGAAGAGATGAAAATCAAGTGAATCAGCCTTCTCGAGCTCCTTATATAGAGGCTAGCCACACCCATCTCGGCGGGAAATGGCTAGGAGGGCGCGAAGCGTCCTCATTGGCCTGACGTCACCTCAGGCCTCGCTCGATAGGCTTATGCAGTTGCTGCAGAGCAGCCAATGAGCGAGCGAGCCGTCTCGCCATAGCTAAGCACTGCCGCAACGCGCTTTACATGTATGAAAATTAAGGATAATTTTTTGCTTCAGTATTTCGTGAAAAGAGACTTTTCCCGTAGCGTTTTACAAAACGCAGTACGAGAGGACTCTCGTAAGAGAACTTCAGAAGCGTAAATGAAAACTCTGGAAGCGCATTTGTAAGTTCAGATCAGCGATTGAAATATGAGAAATAGTTAGCAAAACATGCAGTGTATTAAAAACGAAGTCCAAAAATTTGCCTGCGATTTATTCTTTTTCAGTTTTAGAGATAATTTATTTAGTTTCAATTTATATTTTCATTAGTTTCTTGAAAAGCTACGTTCATTTTTATTGGCACAAGAATAGCTCCATAATATTTGACCCAAGGAACATAGTTTTGGCCAAAGAGTTCTTGAACATTATCTTGCTATACTACAGATTGACTTCTTGTGATGTTATATTAACCAGCCAGTAGTCTATTTTTGACCTACTGAACATATTTCTGGACAAAGAGTCCTAAATGATTAACACTATACATTCAGATTGATATCTTCGGATGTTATATCATCCTGACAAAAGTCCATATTTGACATACTAAATTTTTTTCTGGCCAAGGAGTACTCGAAACTTGACCTTTCCATATATACTCGTTGACTTTTTCTGATGTTACGTCAGCCATACAGAAGTCCATATTTGACCCAAGGAACATAGTTTGGGCCAAAGAGTCCTCGATCTTGGGCTTTCTATACATACTCATAGACTCCTTCTGATGCTTCATAAGCCATATAGATGTCCATATCGGACCTTTTGAACTTATTTCTGGTCAAAGAGTTCTTGAACATTATCTTTCTATACTACAGATTGACTTCTTGTGATGTTATATTAATCAGCCAGTAGTCTATTTTTGACCTACTGAACATATTTCTGGCCAGAGTCCGTGAACATTAACTCACTATACATATAGACTGACTTCTCATAATGTTAAATCAGGCAGACAGTAGTCCATATTTGACCGATTGAAAAAAAATTTGACCAAAGAGTTCTCAAAAGGATTTTGACTCCTTCTAATGCTACTTAAGCAATATAGATATCCATATCTGACCATTTGAACTTATTTCTGGTCAAAGGGCCCTCAAAAGTTTTTAAACTATTATTATAATTAAACTAGAGAAAGTTATAGACTCTTTCTGATGATAAATCAGCTATTCAGAGGTCCCACTATACCTACTGAACATATTTCTGGCCAAAGAGTCCTAAAAGATTAACACTATACTTTCAGACTGATATCTTCGGATGTTATATCATCCTGACAAAAGTCCATATTTGACCTACCGAAGGTTTTTTTGGCCAAGGAGTGAGTACTCGAAACTTGACCTTTCCATATATACTTGTTGACTCTTTCTGATATTACGTCAGCCATACAGAAGTCCATATTTGACCCAGGGAACATATTTCTTGCCAAAGAGTCCTCTATCTTGGGCTTTCAATACATACTCATAGACTCCTTCTAATGCTACATAAGCCATATAGATATCCATATCTGACCTTTTGAACTTATTTCTGGTCAAAGGGTCCTCAAAAAAGTTTTTAAACTATAGAAAGTCATAGACTCTTTCTGATGAGAAATCAGCTATTCAGAGGTCCCATTTTGACCTACTGAACACATTTCTGGACAAAGAGTCCTAAAAGATTAACACTATACATTTAGATTGATATCTTCGGATGTTATATCATCCTGACAAAAGTCCATATTTGACATACTGAATTTTTTTTCTAGCCAAGGAGTACTCGAAACTTGACCTTTCCATATATACTCGTTGTCTTTTTCAGATGTTACGTCAGCCATACAGAAGTCCATATTTGACCCAAGGAACATAGTTTTGGCCAAAGAGTCCTCGATCTTGGGCTTTCTATACATACTCATAGACTCCTGATGCTTCATAAGCCATATAGATGTCCATATCGGACCTTTTGATCTTATTTCTGGTCAAATTGTCCTCAAAAATGTTCAATCTGTATAAAGTTATAGACGACTT
This sequence comes from Leuciscus leuciscus, assembly GCF_965113295.1. Lineage (NCBI taxonomy): Eukaryota > Metazoa > Chordata > Actinopteri > Cypriniformes > Leuciscidae > Leuciscus > Leuciscus leuciscus. The sequence goes on along the minus strand of NW_028118379.1, from coordinate 65,453 downwards.
CTGATGATAAATCAGCTATACAGAGGTCCCCTTTTGACCTTCTGAACATATTTCTGGCCAAAGAGTTCTTGAACATTATCTTTCTATACTACAGATGGACTTCTTGTGATGTTATATTAACCAGCCAGTAGTCTATTTTTGACCTACTGAACATATTTCTGGACAGAGTCCTAAATGATTAACACTATACATTCAGATTGATATCTTCGGATGTTATATCATCCTGACAAAAGTCCATATTTGACATACTGAATTTTTTTCTGGCCAAGGAGTACTCGAAACTTGACCTTTCCATATATACTCGTTGACTTTTTCTGATGATACGTCAGCCATACAGAAGTCCATATTTGACCCAAGGAACATAGTTTTGGCCAAAGAGTTCTTGAACATTATCTTTCTATACTACAGATTGACTTCTTGTGATGTTATATTAACCAGCCAGTAGTCTATTTTTGACCTACTGAACATATTTCTGGCCAGAGTCCGTGAAAATTAACTCACTATACATATAGACTGACTTCTCGTAATGTTAAATCAGGCAGACAGTAGTCCATATTTGACCGATTGAAAAAAAATTTGACCAAAGAGTTCTCAAAAGGATTTTGACTCTATTTGACATACTGAATTTTTTTCTGGCCAAGGAGTGCTCGAAACTTGACCTTTCCATATATACTCGTTGACTTTTTCTGATGTTACGTCAGCCATACAGAAGTCCATATTTGACCCAAGGAACATTGAGTACGAGTATGTATAGAAAGAAACAGCATAAGGAGTCAATGAGCATGTATAGAATGTTCAAGATTGAGGACTCTTTTACTAGAAATATGTTCAGGTCAGTTATGAACAATTGTCTGGCTGATGAAACATCAGAAGGAGTCAATGAGCTTGTAAAGAAAGTTCAAAATCGAGGACTCTTTTACCAGAAATATTTTCAGTAGGTAAATTATGGAGTACTCTCTGGCTGATGAGGCACTAAAAGGAGTCAATGAGCATGAATAGAAAGTTCAAGTACATAGACTCGCTGGCCAGATTTTTTTTTTTTTAATTGTCATTATGGACAGTTGTCTGGCCGATGTACTATCTGAAGGAGTCTATAAGTGTGAATAGAAAGTTCAAGAGCAAGGACTCTTCAGTCAGAAATATGTTCAAGATGTTAAATCGGAACTACTTTATGGCTAAAGAAACAAAATAAGGCGTCACTGAGAATGTATAGAAAGTTCAAAATAGAGGACTCTTTTACCAGAAATATTTTCAGTAGGTCAATTATTGACTACTGTCTGGCTGATGAAACACTAAAAGGAGTCAATTAGCATGTACAAAATTTTCAAGTCAGAAATATGTTCAACATGTCAAATCTGGACTTCTGTATGGAAGAAACAAAATAAGGCATCACTGAGAATGTATAGAAAGTTCAAGATCGAGGACTCTTTTACTAGAAATATGTTCAGGAGGTCAATTATTGACTATTGATGAAACATCGGAAGGAGTCAATGAGCATGTATAGAAAGTTCAAGTTCACAGACTCGTTGGCCAGAAATGTGTTCAATAGTCAATATCTACAATTATCTGGCCGATGTACTATCTGAAAGAGTCTATAAGTATGAATAGAAAGTTCAAGATCGAGGACTCTTCGGTCAGAAATATGTTCATGTCAAATCAGAACTACTGCATGGCTGATGAAACACCAGAGTCTATGAGTATGTTTAAAAGGTTCAAGATCGAGGACTCTTTTGCCAGAAATATGTTTAGTGGGTCAAATATGGACTGCTGTCTGGCTGATGAAACATCAGAAGTCAACGATTATGAATAGAAAGTTCAAGTTCAAAGACTCTTCAAGTCAATTATCTAAATGGAGTCACTGAGAATCTATAGAAAGTTCAAGACAGAGGACTATTTTACTATAAATATGTTCAGAGGGTCAATTATGGACTATTGTCTGCTTGTGAAACACTAAAAGGAGTCAATTAGCATGTACAGAATGTTCAAGTTCATGGACTTGTTGGCCAGAAATATGTTTAATAATTAATATGGAAAATTGTCTGTCCGATGTACTTTCTTAAAGAGTCTATAATTATGAATAGAAAGTTCAAGATCAAGGACTCTTTGGTCAGAAATATGCTCAACATGTCAAATTTGGACTTCTGTATGGCTGAAGAAACATCAGAAGAAGTAAATGATTATGTATAGAAAGTTCAAGTTCATAGACTCTTCAGGCAGAAAAATGTTCAGTAGGTCAATTGTGGACAATTATCTGGCTGATGAAACATCAGAAGGAGTATGTATAGAAAGAATTAGATCAAGGTCTCTTTGGCCAGAAATATGTTCAATTGGTCAAATTTTGAAATACTATATTGCTCTTGTAAAATCAGGAGTCATTGAGTATGTATTGAAAAATGTTCATTGGTCAGAAATAGGTTTAATACGTCATATTGATACAATACAATACAATAATGTTTTGCTATTGTAACATCAGAAGGAGTAATAGAGTATAGAGAAATCAAGATTATAAACCCATCGCTCAGAAATGAGTTTAGTAGTCAATTATGGATCATTTTTTAGCTGAATATTATCTGAAAGCGTCTATGAGTATGTATAGAAAGATCAAGGACTCTTCCAGCCAGAAATATGTTCAATTGTCAAATATGGATAATAGCCTGGGCGATGAAAAATCAGAAGGAGATAGTAATTATGTATAGATAATTAAAGTTCTAGGTCTCTTTGGCCAGATATATGTTCAATGGGTCAAATTTGGACTAACAATATGGTTGATTTAACATCAAAAGTAGTCGATGAGAATGCATATAAACATACCCTTTGATGACTCTTTGGCCAGAAATATGTTCTCTTGGTCAAATATGGACTACTGTATGGTGGATGTAAAATCAAAAATAGTCTAGTAGAAGGAACAGTAAGTTAAACTTTGATGATTCTTTTGCCAGAAATATGTTCAGTAGGTCAATAATGGACTTCTGTCTCAATGATGAAACATCAGAACAAGCCTATGATTATGTATAGAACAATCAAGATCGAGGACACTTTGGTTATAGAAATGTTCAATAGGTCAAATTTGAACTATACTGTATGGCTGATGAAACATCAGAAGGATTGTAAGAGCAATTAGTCTAGAAATTTAAAGTTCAAGGTCTCATGTCTAGAAATATGTTCAAAATATAAAATTTGAACTACTGTTCAAATACATTGGATAGCAGATCGGATAGAAGATACATAAATTAACAAGTCAACAAGTATGTTTAGAATTTACAGAAAGGTCAAGATCAGGGACTCTTTGACCAGAAATATGTTCAGTAGGTCAAATATGGACTTTTGTATGGCTAATGTATTATTAAGAGAAGTCAATAAGCAGAGAAAGTTAATGTTCAAAGACTCTTTGGTCAAAAATGTGTTCAGTAGTTCAAATAGGAACCTCTGTATGGCTGAATTAACATAATAAGATACCCTTTGAGGACCCTTTGACCAGAAATAAGTTCAACAGGTCAAATATGGAATTCTATATGTGGCTTATGAACCATCAGAAGGAGTCTAGGAGTGAGAATGCAAAGTTCAATATTTAGGATTCTTTTTCAGAAATATGTTCCTTGGGTCACATATGGACTACTTCATGACTGACGTAACATCAGGAGTCAAAAAGTATGTATAGAAAGTTCAAGATTGAGTGCACTTTGGCCCGAATTATGTTTAGTAGGTAAAAAAAGGGACCTCTGTATGGCTGATTTAACATCAGAATTAGTCTATAAGATTATATAGCTTAAATATTATATATTATATAAGATTATATATATTTAAAACCTTTTAAGGACCCATTGACCAGAAATAAGTTCAATAGGTCAGAAATGGACTTCTAAATGGCTTATGAAGCATCAGAAGGAGTCTATGAGTATGTAAGGAAAATTCAAGATCGAGTATATGTTCACTAGGTCAAATATGCACCTCTATATGGCTGATTTAACATCAGAAGGAGTCTATAAGTTTATAATATACACAAAATACCTTTTGAGGACTTTTTTTGCCAAAAATATGTTCAATCAGTCAAATATGGACTACTGTCTGGCTTATATAACATCACAAGAAGTCAGTCTTGTATGTTTAGTAAGTCAATGTTCAAGGACTCTTCATCCAGAAATGTGTTCAGTAGGTCAAAAATGGACTTCTGTATGGCTGATGTAACATCAGAAAGATTCTACGAGAATGTATAGAAAGTTTAAGATCGATTACTCTTGGGTCAGAAATATGTGCAGCAGGTCAAACATAGACTACTGTCTTGCTAATACACCATAACAAGAAGTCAGTCAGTAAGAACTCTTTGGACAGAAAATATGTTCTGTAGGTCAAAGAGGGACCTCTGTATGCCTGATTTGACACATAACATATGTGCTTTCGCATTGCACTGAATAACTAACTTATTAATTTTTTTCTTTTAAGGGAAAGTATTGCATTTACCTCTTGCGTTACAATGCATAGAATAAACTACTTCATACCTCATGTGCAATGAAAACATAACATGAGTGTTGCATTGCACAAACGATCTAAGAATTAGCGTTGAATAATAATGTATTATTATTATATCTAACTATATCAGTTAGATCTTTTAAGCAGTGGAATGGTACTCCAAAAATGGTATCTCTTCAATGCACATCGGAATGAGATAGTTATTCTATCTCATTCCGCAACGCAACGCAATGCAACGCAACGCAACGCACTCATTTGCAATGCACTCATAGCTTATATGTTATTCTTCAATGCAGAAAGATTGATCTTGCGTGAAATGCAATGCAACAGCACATATTGTGTTTCCTCAAAGCAAAACGCAATGGAGTTTGGGAATGAGTTAGTTCTGGTGTGTAATGCAATGCAAGAAGTGCATAGCCTATATGTTATTCTTCAATGGACAACGTTAGATCGTTAGTACAATGCAACAGCACACATGTTATCTCTTTAATGAACATGGGATTGAGTTAGTTCTGGTGTGCAATGCAATGCAAAAAGTGCATAACCTATATGTTATTCTTCAGTGCACAACGTTAGATCGTTAGTGCAATGCAATGCAAAGCAATGCAATGCAACGCAACAACAGACATGTCATGTCTTTAATGAACATGGGATTGAGTTAGTTCAGGTGTGCAATGCAATGCGAAAAGTGCATATATGTTATTCTTCAGTGCACAACGTTAGATTGTTAGTGCAATGCAATGCAATGCAATGCAATAACAATGCAATGCAATGCAACAACACACGTTATCTCTTTAATGAACATGGGAATGATTTAGTTCTGGTGTGCAATGCAAAAAGTGCATAACTTATATGTTATTCTTCAGTGCACAACGTTAGATCGTTTGTGCTATGCAATTGCAACAACACACGTTATCTCTTTAATGAACAAAGGGAATGAGTTAGTTCTGGTTTGCAATGCAATGCAATGCGAAAAGTGCATATGTTATTCTTCAGTGCACAAAGTTAGATCGTTGGTGCAATGCAATGCATTGCAATGCAATGCAATGCAACAACACACGTTGTTTCTTTAATGAACATAGGAATTATTTAGTAATGGTGTCCAATGCAAATGCAAAAAGTGCATAACCTATATGTTATGCTTCAGTGCACAACGATAGATCACTAGTGCAACGCAACGCAACGCAACGCAACGCAACGCAACGCAACGCAACGCAACGCAACGCAATGCATGCAAAGCAATGCAATGCAATGCAATGCAATGCAATGCAACAACACACGTTATGTCTTTAATCAACATGAGAATGAGGTAGTTCTGGTGTGCAATGCAATGCGAAAAGTGCATATGTTATTCTTCAGTACACAACATTAGATCGTTAGTGCAATGCAATGCAATGCAATGCAATGCAATGCAATGCAACAACACACGTTATGTCTTTAATCAACATGAGAATGAGGTAGTTCTGGTGTGCAATGCAATGCGAAAAGTGCATATGTTATTCTTCAGTGCACAGCGTTAGATCGTTAGTGCAATGCAATGCAATGCAATTGGGGGAGAACCAGAACTGAGGTAGTTCTTGTGTGCAATGCAATGCAAAAAGTGCATAACCTTTATGTTATTCTTCAGTGCAAAACGATAGATCGTTAGTGTAATGCAATGCAATGCCATTGCAGTGCAAAGCAATGCAATGCAATGCAATGTCTTGCAGTGCAAAGCAATGCAATGCAATGCAATGCCTTGCAATGCAATGCAATGCAATGCAATGCAATGCAATGCAATGCAACAACACACGTTATGTATTTAATCAACATGGGAATGAGGTAGTTCTGATGTGCAATGCAATGCAATGCGAAAAGTGCATATGTTATTCTTCAGTACAAAACGTTAGATCGTTAGTGTAATGCAATGCAATGCAATGCAATGCAATGCAATGCAATGCAATGCAATGCAATGCAATGCAATGCAATGCAAAAAGTGCATAACCTATATGTTATTCTTCAGTGCACAACGATTGATCGTTAGTGCAATGCAATGCAATGCAACGCAATGCAATGCAATGGAACAACACACGTTATGTCTTTAACCAACATGGGAATGAGGTAGTTCTGGTGTGCAATGCAGTGCAATGTGAAAAGTGAATAATGTTATTCTTCAGTGCACAACGTTAGATCGTTAGTGCAATGCAATGCAATGCAATGCAATAACAATGCAACGCAATGCAACAACACACGTTATCTCTTTAATGAACATGGGAATGATTTAGTTCTGGTGTGCAATGCAAAAAGTGCATAACTTATATGTTATTCTTCAGTGCACAACGTTAGATCGTTTGTGCTATGCAATTGCAACAACACACGTTATCTCTTTAATGAACAAAGGGAATGAGTTAGTTCTGGTTTGCAATGCAATGCAATGCGAAAAGTGCATATGTTATTCTTCAGTGCACAAAGTTAGATCGTTGGTGCAATGCAATGCATTGCAATGCAATGCAATGCAATGCAATGCAATGCAATGTAATGCATTGCAATGCAATCCAATGCAACAACACACATTGTTTCTTTAATGAACATAGGAATTATTTAGTAATGGTGTCAAATGCAAATGCAAAAAGTGCATAACCTATATGTTATGCTTCAGTGCACAACGATAGATCGCTAGTGCAATGCAACGCAATGCAACGCAACGCAACGCAACGCAACGCAACGCAACGCAACGCAACGCAACGAAACGCAACGCAACGCAATGCATGCAAAGCAATGCAATGCAACAACACACGTTATGTCTTTAACCAACATGGGAATGAGGTAGTTCTGGTGTGCAATGCAATGCAATGCGAAAAGTGCATATGTTATTCTTCAGTGCACAGCGTTAGATCGTTAGTGCAATGCAATGCAATGCAATTGGGGGAGAACCAGAACTGAGGTAGTTCTTGTGTGCAATGCAATGCAAAAAGTGCATAACCTTTATGTTATTCTTCAGTGCAAAACGATAGATCGTTAGTGTAATGCAATGCAATGCCATTGCAGTGCAAAGCAATGCAATGCAATGCAATGTCTTGCAGTGCAACGCAACGCAACGCAATGCATGCAAAGCAATGCAATGCAATGCAACAACACACGTTATGTCTTTAATCAACATGAGAATGAGGTAGTTCTGGTGTGCAATGCAATGCGAAAAGTGCATATGTTATTCTTCAGTACACAACATTAGATCGTTAGTGCAATGCAATGCAATGCAACGCAACGCAATGCAATGCAACAACACACGTTATGTCTTTAATCAACATGGGAATGAGGTAGTTCTGGTGTGCAATGCGATGCAATGCGAAAAGTGCATATGTTATTCTTCAGTGCACAGCGTTAGATCGTTAGTGCAATGCAATGCAAAGCAATTGGGGGAGAACCAGAACTGAGGTAGTTCTTGTGTGCAATGCAATGCAAAAAGTGCATAACCTTTATGTTATTCTTCAGTGCAAAACGATAGATCGTTAGTGTAATGCAATGCAATGCCTTGTTGTGCAAAGCAATGCAATGCAATGCAATGCAATGCAATGCCTTGCAATGCAATGCAATGCAATGCAATGCAATGCTATGCAATGCTATGCAATGAATGCAATGAATGCAATGCAATGCAATGCAATGCAATGCAACAACACACGTTATGAATTTAATCAACATGGGAATGAGGTAGTTCTGATGTGCAATGCAATGCAATGCGAAAAGTGCATATGTTATCCTTCAGTACAAAACGTTAGATCGTTAGTGTAATGCAATGCAATGCAATGCAATGCAATGCAATGCAATGCAATGCAATGCAAAAAGTGCATAACCTATATGTTATTCTTCAGTGCACAACGATAGATTGTTAGTGCAATGCAATGCAATGCAATGCAACGCAATGCAATGCAATGGAACAACACACGTTATGTCTTTAACCAACATGGGAATGAGGTAGTTCTGGTGTGCAATGCAGTGCAATGTGAAAAGTGAATAATGTTATTCTTCAGTGCACAACGTTAGATCGTTAGTGCAATGCAATGCAATGCAATGCAATAACAATGCAATGCAATGCAACGCAACGCAACGCAATGCAACGCAATGCAACGCAATGCAACGCAATGCAACGCAATGCAACGCAATGCAACGCAATGCAACGCAATGCAACGCAATGCAACGCAATTCAACGCAACGCAACGCAACGCAATGCGATGCATGCAGTGCAATGCAATGCAATGCAATGCAATGGAACAACACTTTATTTCTTTAACCAACATGGGAATGAGGTAGTTCTGGTGTGCAATGCAAATGCAATGTGAAAAGTGCATAACCTATGCTATTCTTCAGTGCACAACGTTAGATCGTTAGTGCAATGCAGTGAAATGCAATGTTATTTAATGCAAAGCAATGCAAAGCAATGCAAAGCAATGCAAAGCAATGCAAAGCAACGCAAAGCAATGCAAAGCAATGCAACAACACACTTATAGATGATAGTCAGGTAGTCAGATAGTATAATGAACTTGGAAATGATTTTGTTCTGGTATGCAATGCAATGCAATGCGAAAAGTGCATAACCTATTTGTTATTCTTCAGTGCACAACGTTAGATCATTTGTGCTATGCAATTGCAACAACACACGTTATCTCTTTAATGAACAAAGGGAATTAGTTAGTTCTGGTTAGCAATGCAATGCAATGCGAGAAGTGCATATGTTATTCTTCAGTGCACAAAGTTAGATCATTGGTGCAATGCAATGCAATGCAACGCAACGCAATGCAATGCAACAACACACGTTATGTCTTTAACCAACATAGGAATGAGGTAGTTCTGGTGTGCAATGCAATGCAATGCATTGCATTGCATTGCTTTGCACTGCAGGGCATTGCATTGCATTGCATTGCTTTGCACTGCAGGGCATTGCATTGCATTGCATTGCATTGCATTACATTACACCGATTGCAATGCAATGCAATGCAATGCAATGCAATGCAACAACACACGTTATGAATCAACATGGGAATGAGGTAGTTCTGATGTGCAATGCAATGCAATGCGAAAAGTGCATATGTTATTCTTCAGTGCACAACGATAGATCGTTAGTGTAATGCAATGCAATGCCATGCAGTGCAAGGCATTGCTTTGCATTGCACACCAGAACTACCTCATTCCCAGAACTACCTCATCCCCAATGCAATGCCATGCAGTGCAAGGCATTGCTTTGCATTGCATTGCATTGCATTGCATTGCATTGCATTGCATTGCATTGCAAGGCATTGCATTGCATTGTATTGCATTGCATTGCATTGCTTTGCACTGCAGGGCATTGCATTATATTGCATTGCATTACACCGATTGCAATGCAATGCAATGCAATGCAATACAACAACAGACGTTATGAATCAACATGGGAATGAGGTAGTTCTGATGTGCAATGCAATGCAATGCGAAAAGTGCATATGTTATTCTTCAGTACACAACGTTAGATCGTTAGTGCAATGCAATGCAATGCAAAAAGTGCATAACCTATATGTTATTCTTCAGTGCACAACGATAGATCGTTAGTGCAATGCAATGCAATGCAACGCAATGCAATGCAATGGAACAACACACGTTATGTCTTTAACCAACATGGGAATGAGGTAGTTCTGGTGTGCAATGCAGTGCAATGTGAAAAGTGAATAATGTTATTCTTCAGTGCACAACGTTAGATCGTTAGTGCAATGCAATGCAATGCAATGCAATGCAATGCAATGCAATGCAATGCAATGCAATGCAATGCAATGCAATGCAATGCAATAACAATGCAATACAATGCAACAACACACGTTATCTCTTTAATGAACATGGGAATGATTTAGTTCTGGTGTGCAATGCAAAAAGTGCATAACTTATATGTTATTCTTCAGTGCACAACGTTAGATCGTTTGTGCTATGCAATTGCAACAACACACGTTATCTCTTTAATGAACAAAGGGAATAAGTTAGTTCTGGTTTGCAATGCAATGCAATGCGAAAAGTGCATATGTTATTCTTCAGTGCACAATGCAAAATAGATAAGACACATGCCTTTGGTGTGAGAGACCCGGGTTCGAATCCACTGTGAGACACCAATGTGTCCCTGAGCAAGACACTTAACCCCTAGTTGCTCCAGAGGCGTGCGACCTCTGACATATATAGCAATTGTAAGTCGCTTCGGATATAAGCGTCAGCTAAATGAATAAATGTAAAAATGTAAATGCAATGCAAAGCAATGCAAAGCAATGCAAAGCAATGTAAAGCAATGCAAAGCAATGCAACAACACACTTATAGATGATATAATACATAATGAACTTGGAAATGATTTTGTTCTGGTGTGCAATGCAATGCAATGCGAAAAGTGCATAACCTATTTGTTATTCTTCAGTGCACAACGTTAGATCGTTTGTGCTTTGCAATTGCAACAACACACGTTATCTCTTTAATGAACAAAGGGAATGAGTTAGTTCTGGTTTGCAATGCAATGCAATGCAAAAAGTGCATATGTTATTCTTCAGTGCACAAAGTTAGATCGTTGGTGCAATGCAATGCAATGCAACGCAACGCAATGCAATGCAACAACACACGTTATGTCTTTAACCAACATAGGAATGAGGTAGTTCTGGTGTGCAATGCAATGCAATGCATTTTGCATTACACTGGCATGCAGTGTACACATCTGGCATGCAATGCTTTTGCATTACACCGATTGCAATGCAATGCAATGCAATGCAATGCAATGCAACAACACACGTTATGAATCAACATGGGAATGAGGTAGTTCTGATGTGCAATGCAATGCAATGCGAAAAGTGCATATGTTATTCTTCAGTGCACAACGATAGATCGTTAGTGTAATGCAATGCAATGCCATGCAGTGCAAGGCATTGCATTGCATTGCATTGCAAGGAATTGCATTGCATTGCATTGCATTGCTTTGCACTGCAGGGCATTGCATTGCATTGCATTACACCGATTGCAATGCAATGCAATGCAATGCAATGCAACAACACACGTTATGAATCAACATGGGAATGAGGTAGTTCTGATGTGCAATGCAATGCAATGCGAAAAGTGCATATGTTATTCTTCAGTACACAACGTTAGATCGTTAGTGCAATGCAATGCAATGCAAAAAGTGCATAACCTATATGTTATTCTTCAGTGCACAACGACAGATCGTTAGTGCAATGCAACGCAATGCAACGCAATGCAACGCAATGCAACGCAATGCAACGCAATGCAACGCAATGCAACGCAACGCAACGCAACGCAACGCAACGCAACGCAACGCAACGCAACGCAACGCAACGCAACGCAATGCGATGCATGCAGTGCAATGCAATGCAATGCAATGCAATGGAACAACACTTTATTTCTTTAACCAACATGGGAATGAGGTAGTTCTGGTGTGCAATGCAAATGCAATGTGAAAAGTGCATAACCTATGCTATTCTTCAGTGCACAACGTTAGATCGTTAGTGCAATGCAGTGAAATGCAATGTTATTTAATGCAAAGCAATGCAAAGCAATGCAAAGCAATGCAAAGCAATGCAAAGCAACGCAAAGCAATGCAAAGCAATGCAACAACACACTTATAGATGATAGTCAGGTAGTCAGATAGTATAATGAACTTGGAAATGATTTTGTTCTGGTATGCAATGCAATGCAATGCGAAAAGTGCATAACCTATTTGTTATTCTTCAGTGCACAACGTTAGATCATTTGTGCTATGCAATTGCAACAACACACGTTATCTCTTTAATGAACAAAGGGAATTAGTTAGTTCTGGTTAGCAATGCAATGCAATGCGAGAAGTGCATATGTTATTCTTCAGTGCACAAAGTTAGATCATTGGTGCAATGCAATGCAATGCAACGCAACGCAATGCAATGCAACAACACACGTTATGTCTTTAACCAACATAGGAATGAGGTAGTTCTGGTGTGCAATGCAATGCAATGCATTGCATTGCATTGCTTTGCACTGCAGGGCATTGCATTGCATTGCATTGCTTTGCACTGCAGGGCATTGCATTGCATTGCATTGCATTGCATTACATTACACCGATTGCAATGCAATGCAATGCAATGCAATGCAATGCAACAACACACGTTATGAATCAACATGGGAATGAGGTAGTTCTGATGTGCAATGCAATGCAATGCGAAAAGTGCATATGTTATTCTTCAGTGCACAACGATAGATCGTTAGTGTAATGCAATGCAATGCCATGCAGTGCAAGGCATTGCTTTGCATTGCACACCAGAACTACCTCATTCCCAGAACTACCTCATCCCCAATGCAATGCCATGCAGTGCAAGGCATTGCTTTGCATTGCATTGCATTGCATTGCATTGCATTGCATTGCATTGCATTGCATTGCAAGGCATTGCATTGCATTGTATTGCATTGCATTGCATTGCTTTGCACTGCAGGGCATTGCATTATATTGCATTGCATTACACCGATTGCAATGCAATGCAATGCAATGCAATACAACAACAGACGTTATGAATCAACATGGGAATGAGGTAGTTCTGATGTGCAATGCAATGCAATGCGAAAAGTGCATATGTTATTCTTCAGTACACAACGTTAGATCGTTAGTGCAATGCAATGCAATGCAAAAAGTGCATAACCTATATGTTATTCTTCAGTGCACAACGATAGATCGTTAGTGCAATGCAATGCAATGCAACGCAATGCAATGCAATGGAACAACACACGTTATGTCTTTAACCAACATGGGAATGAGGTAGTTCTGGTGTGCAATGCAGTGCAATGTGAAAAGTGAATAATGTTATTCTTCAGTGCACAACGTTAGATCGTTAGTGCAATGCAATGCAATGCAATGCAATGCAATGCAATGCAATGCAATGCAATGCAATGCAATGCAATGCAATGCAATAACAATGCAATACAATGCAACAACACACGTTATCTCTTTAATGAACATGGGAATGATTTAGTTCTGGTGTGCAATGCAAAAAGTGCATAACTTATATGTTATTCTTCAGTGCACAACGTTAGATCGTTTGTGCTATGCAATTGCAACAACACACGTTATCTCTTTAATGAACAAAGGGAATAAGTTAGTTCTGGTTTGCAATGCAATGCAATGCGAAAAGTGCATATGTTATTCTTCAGTGCACAATGCAAAATAGATAAGACACATGCCTTTGGTGTGAGAGACCCGGGTTCGAATCCACTGTGAGACACCAATGTGTCCCTGAGCAAGACACTTAACCCCTAGTTGCTCCAGAGGCGTGCGACCTCTGACATATATAGCAATTGTAAGTCGCTTCGGATATAAGCGTCAGCTAAATGAATAAATGTAAAAATGTAAATGCAATGCAAAGCAATGCAAAGCAATGCAAAGCAATGTAAAGCAATGCAAAGCAATGCAACAACACACTTATAGATGATATAATACATAATGAACTTGGAAATGATTTTGTTCTGGTGTGCAATGCAATGCAATGCGAAAAGTGCATAACCTATTTGTTATTCTTCAGTGCACAACGTTAGATCGTTTGTGCTTTGCAATTGCAACAACACACGTTATCTCTTTAATGAACAAAGGGAATGAGTTAGTTCTGGTTTGCAATGCAATGCAATGCAAAAAGTGCATATGTTATTCTTCAGTGCACAAAGTTAGATCGTTGGTGCAATGCAATGCAATGCAACGCAACGCAATGCAATGCAACAACACACGTTATGTCTTTAACCAACATAGGAATGAGGTAGTTCTGGTGTGCAATGCAATGCAATGCATTTTGCATTACACTGGCATGCAGTGTACACATCTGGCATGCAATGCTTTTGCATTACACCGATTGCAATGCAATGCAATGCAATGCAATGCAATGCAATGCAACAACACACGTTATGAATCAACATGGGAATGAGGTAGTTCTGATGTGCAATGCAATGCAATGCGAAAAGTGCATATGTTATTCTTCAGTGCACAACGATAGATCGTTAGTGTAATGCAATGCAATGCCATGCAGTGCAAGGCATTGCATTGCATTGCATTGCAAGGAATTGCATTGCATTGCATTGCATTGCATTGCATTGCTTTGCACTGCAGGGCATTGCATTGCATTGCATTACACCGATTGCAATGCAATGCAATGCAATGCAATGCAACAACACACGTTATGAATCAACATGGGAATGAGGTAGTTCTGATGTGCAATGCAATGCAATGCGAAAAGTGCATATGTTATTCTTCAGTACACAACGTTAGATCGTTAGTGCAATGCAATGCAATGCAAAAAGTGCATAACCTATATGTTATTCTTCAGTGCACAACGACAGATCGTTAGTGCAATGCAACGCAATGCAACGCAATGCAACGCAATGCAACGCAATGCAACGCAATGCAACGCAATGCAACGCAACGCAACGCAACGCAACGCAACGCAACGCAACGCAACGCAACGCAACGCAACGCAACGCAACGCAATGCAATGCAATGCAATGCAATGCAATGGAACAACACTTTATGTCTTTAACCAACATGGGAATGAGGTAGTTCTGGTGTGCAATGCAAATGCAATGTGAAAAGTGCATAACCTATATGTTATTCTTCAGTGCACAACGTTAGATCGTTAGTGCAATGCAACGCAATGCAACGCAATGCAACGCAACGCAACGCAATGCAACGCAACGCAATGCAACGCAATGCAACGCAACGCAACGCAACGCAACGCAACGCAACGCAACGCAGTGCAATGCAATGCAATGCAATGGAACAACACTTTATGTCTTTAACCAACATGGGAATGAGGTAGTTCTGGTTTGCAATGCAAATGCAATGTGAAAAGTGCATAATCTATATGTTATTCTTCAGTGCACTACGTTAGATCGTTAGTGCAATGCAATGAAATGCAATGTAATGTAATGCAAAGCAATGCAAAGCAATGCAAAGCAATGCAAAGCAATGCAAAGCAATGCAACAACACACTTATAGATGATATAATATATAATGAACTTGGAAATGATTTTGTTCTGGTGTGCAATGCAATGCAATGCGAAAAGTGCATAACCTATTTCACTAGTTCACACTTACAAATAAGTTAGATAGAATAAATACGTATTTGGCGTGCTGTCCGAGGAGAGGGCTCCGGGATCGGTATTCGGCCCGAACCCAGAGTACTCCCCTCGTATTCCTGGCTGTAAAGATTAAGCCAAGAGTGAGGAGTCGGGGTGGGGGAGGGATGCTGGAAAACTGTCAAGGAATATTAGGTGAGTTGACAGTGTGGATATATATACTTCTTGTCATGCTGATTAGGGTAGACATAATTGTTTGATGACGAGTAGATTGGATTGATTATTTGAACGTGCTCCTCCCGAACTTTGTTTATAAAACATCATTTGTTATTCTTCAGTGCACAACGTTAGATCGTTTGTGCTATGCAATTGCAACAACACACGTTATCTCTTTAATGAACAAAGGGAATGAGTTAGTTCTGGTTTGTCCATATCTGACCTTTTGAACTTATTTCTGGTCAAAGTGTCCTCAAAAATGTTCAATCTATATAAAGTTTTAGACGACTTCTGATGATAAATCAGCTATACAGAGGTCCCCTTTTGAACTTCTGAACATATTTCTGGCCAAAGAGTTCTTGAACATTATCTTTCTATACTACAGATGGACTTCTTGTGATGTTATATTAACCAGCCAGTAGTCTATTTTTGACCTACTGAACATATTTCTGGACAAAGAGTCCTAAATGATTAACACTATACATTCAGAGTGATATCTTCGGATGTTATATCATCCTGACAAAAGTCCATATTTGACATACTGAATTTTTTTCTGGCCAAGGAGTACTCGAAACTTGACCTTTCCATATATACTCGTTGACTTTTTCTGATGATACGTCAGCCATACAGAAGTCCATATTTGACACAAGGAACATAGTTTTGGCCAAAGAGTTCTTGAACATTATCTTGCTATACTACAGATTGACTTCTTGTGATGTTATATTAACCAGCCAGTAGTCTATTTTTGACCTACTGAACATATTTCTGGACAAAGAGTCCTAAATGATTAACACTATACATTCAGATTGATATCTTCGGATGTTATATCATCCTGACAAAAGTCCATATTTGACATACTAAATTTTTTTCTGGCCAAGGAGTACTCGAAACTTGACCTTTCCATATATACTCGTTGACTTTTTCTGATGTTACGTCAGCCATACAGAAGTCCATATTTGGTATATTGTTTTTTTTGGTGATTTTTGCCTTTTATTGTGACAGGACAGTATAGAGTTGACAGGAAGTGAGGTGGGAGAGAGACGGGGGACGGGATCGGGAAAGGTCCAAGAGCCGGGACTCGAACTCGGGCCGCCCGAGCGCAACGGCGCTACATGTCGGCGCGCTGACAACGAGGCCATCGGCGCTGACCAGAAGTCCATATTTGACCCAAGGAACATAGTTTTGGCCAAAGAGTTCTTGAACATTATCTTGCTATACCACAGATTGACTTCTTGTGATGTTATATTAACCAGCCAGTAGTCTATTTTTGACCTACTGAACATATTTCTGGCCAGAGTCCTAAATGATTAACACTATACATTCAGATTGATATCTTCGGATGTTATATCATCCTGACAAAAGTCCATATTTGACATACTGAATTTTTTTCTGGCCAAGGAGTACTCGAAACTTGACCTCTCCATATATACTCGTTGACTTTTTCTGATGTTACGTCAGCCATACAGAAGTCCATATTTGACCCAAGGAACATAGTTTGGGCCAAAGAGTCCTCGATCTTGGGCTTTCTATACATACTCATAGACTCCTTCTGATGCTTCATAAGCCATATAGATGTCCATATCGGACCTTTTGAACTTATTTCTGGTCAAAGTGTTCTCAAAAATGTTCAATCTATATAAAGTTATAGACGACTTCTGATGATAAATCAGCTATACAGAGGTCCCCTTTTGACCTTCTGAACATATTTCTGGCCAAAGAGTTCTTGAACATTATCTTTCTATACTACAGATGGACTTCTTGTGATGTTATATTAACCAGCCAGTAGTCTATTTTTGACCTACTGAACATATTTCTGGACAAAGAGTCCTAAATGATTAACACTATACATTCAGATTGATATCTTCGGATGTTATATTATCCTGACAAAAATCCATATTTGACATACTGAATTTTTTTCTGGCCAAGGAGTACTCGAAACTTGACCTTTCCATATATACTCGTTGACTTTTTCTGATGATACGTCAGCCATACAGAAGTCCATATTTGACCCAAGGAACATAGTTTTGGCCAAAGAGTTCATGAACATTATCTTGCTATACTACAGATTGACTTCTTGTGATGTTATATTAACCAGCCAGTAGTCTATTTTTGACCTACTGAACATATTTCTGGACAAAGAGTCCTAAATGATTAACACTATACATTCAGATTGATATCTTCGGATGTTATATCACCCTGACAAAAGTCCATATTTGACATACTAAATTTTTTGTCTGGCCAAGGAGTACTCGAAACTTGACCTTTCCATATATACTCGTTGAGTTTTTCTGATGTTACGTCAGCCATACAGAAGTCCATATTTGACCCAAGGAACATAGTTTGGGCCAAAGAGTCCTCGATCTTGGGCTTTCTATACATACTCATAGACTCCTTCTGATGCTTCATAAGCCATATAGATGTCCATATCGGACCTTTTGAACTTATTTCTGGTCAAAGTGTCCTAAAAAATTTTCAATCTATATAAAGTTATAGACGACTTCTGATGATAAATCAGCTATACAGAGGTCCCCTTTTGACCTTCTGAACATATTTCTGGCCAAAGAGTTCTTGAACATTATCTTTCTATACTACAGATGGACTTCTTGTGATGTTATATTAACCAGCCAGTAGTCTATTTTTGACCTACTGAACATATTTCTGGACAAAGAGTCCTAAATGATTAACACTATACATTCAGATTGATATCTTCGGATGTTATATCATCCTGACAAAAGTCCATATTTGACATACTGAATTTTTTTCTGGCCAAGGAGTACTCGAAACTTGACCTTTCCATATATACTCGTTGACTTTTTCTGATGATACGTCAGCCATACAGAAGTCCATATTTGACCCAAGGAACATAGTTTTGGCCAAAGAGTCCTCGATCTTGGGCTTTCTACACATACCCATAGTCCAACTCCTTCTGATGTTTCATAAAGCCATATAGATGTCCATATCGGACATTTTCAAATTATTTCTGGTCAAAGTGTCCTCAAAAATATTCAATCTATATAAAGTTATAGACGACTTCTGATGATAAATCAGCTATACAGAGGTCCCCTTTTGACCTTCTGAACATATTTCTGGCCAAAGAGTTCTTGAACATTATCTTTCTATACTAAAGATGGACTTCTTGTGATGTTATATTAACCAGCCAGTAGTCTATTTTTGACCTACTGAACATATTTCTGGACAAAGAGTCCTAAATGATTAACACTATACATTCAGATTGATATCTTCGGATGTTATATCATCCTGACAAAAGTCCATATTTGACATACTGAATTTTTTTCTGGCCAAGGATTACTCGAAACTTGACCTTTCCATATATACTCGTTGACTTTTTCTGATGATACGTCAGCCATACAGAAGTCCATATTTGACCCAAGGAACATAGTTTTGGCCAAAGAGTTCTTGAACATTATCTTACTATACTACAGATTGACTTCTTGTGATGTTATATTAACCAGCCAGTAGTCTATTTTTGACCTACTGAACATATTTCTGGACAAAGAGTCCTAAATGATTAACACTATACATTCAGATTGATATCTTCGGATGTTATATCATCCTGACAAAAGTCCATATTTGACATACTACATTTTTTTCTGGCCAAGGAGTACTCGAAACTTGACCTTTCCATATATACTCGTTGACTTTTTCTGATGTTACGTCAGCCATACAGAAGTCCATATTTGACCCAAGGAACATAGTTTGGGCCAAAGAGTCCTCGATCTTGGGCTTTCTATACATACTCATAGACTCCTTCTGATGCTTCATAAGCCATATAGATGTCCATATCGGACCTTTTGAACTTATTTCTGGTCAAAGTGTCCTCAAAAATGTTCAATCTATATAAAGTTTTAGACGACTTCTGATGATAAATCAGCTATACAGAGGTCCCCTTTTGACCTTCTGAACATATTTCTGGCCAAAGAGTTCTTGAACATTATCTTTCTATACTACAGATGGACTTCTTGTGATGTTATATTAACCAGCCAGTAGTCTATTTTTGACCTACTGAACATATTTCTGGACAAAGAGTCCTAAATGATTAACACTATACATTCAGATTGATATCTTCGGATGTTATATCATCCTGACAAAAGTCCATATTTGACATACTGAATTTTTTTCTGGCCAAGGAGTACTCGAAACTTGACCTTTCCATATATACTCGTTGACTTTTTCTGATGTTACGTCAGCCATACAGAAGTCCATATTTGACCCAAGGAACATAGTTTTGGCCAAAGAGTCCTCGATCTTGGGCTTTCTATACATACTCATAGACTCCTTCTGATGCTTCATAAGCCATATAGATGTCCATATCTGACCTTTTGAACTTATTTCTGGTCAAAGTGTCCTCAAAAATGTTCAATCTATATAAAGTTTTAGACGACTTCTGATGATAAATCAGCTATACAGAGGTCCCCTTTTGACCTTCTGAACATATTTCTGGCCAAAGAGTTCTTGAACATTATCTTTCTATACTACAGATGGACTTCTTGTGATGTTATATTAACCAGCCAGTAGTCTATTTTTGACCTACTGAACATATTTCTGGACAAAGAGTCCTAAATGATTAACACTATACATTCAGATTGATATCTTCGGATGTTATATCATCCTGACAAAAGTCCATATTTGACATACTGAATTTTTTTCTGGCCAAGGAGTACTCGAAACTTGACCTTTCCATATATACTCGTTGACTTTTTCTGATGTTACGTCAGCCATACAGAAGTCCATATTTGACCCAAGGAACATAGTTTTGGCCAAAGAGTCCTCGATCTTGGGCTTTCTATACATACTCATAGACTCCTTCTGATGCTTCATAAGCCATATAGATGTCCATATCTGACCTTTTGAACTTATTTCTGGTCAAAGTGTCCTCAAAAATGTTCAATCTATATAAAGTTTTAGACGACTTCTGATGATAAATCAGCTATACAGAGGTCCCCTTTTGACCTTCTGAACATATTTCTGGCCAAAGAGTTCTTGAACATTATCTTGCTATACCACAGATTGACTTCTTGTGATGTTATATTAACCAGCCAGTAGTCTATTTTTGACCTACTGAACATATTTCTGGACAAAGAGTCCTAAATAATTAACACTATACGTTCAGATTGATATCTTCGGATGTTATATCATCCTGACAAAAATCCATATTTGACATACTGAATTTTTTTCTGGCCAAGGAGTACTCGAAACTTGACCTTTCCATATATACTCGTTGACTTTTTCTGATGATACGTCAGCCATACAGAAGTCCATATTTGACCCAAGGAACATAGTTTTGGCCAAAGAGTTCTTGAACATTATCTTGCTATACTACAGATTGACTTCTTGTGATGTTATATTAACCAGCCAGTAGTCTATTTTTGACCTACTGAACATATTTCTGGACAAAGAGTCCTAAATGATTAACACTATACATTCAGATTGATATCTTCGGATGTTATATCATCCTGACAAAAGTCCATATTTGACATACTAAATTTTTTTCTGGCCAAGGAGTACTCGAAACTTGACCCTTCCATATATACTCGTTGACTTTTTCTGATGATACGTCAGCCATACAGAAGTCCATATTTGACCCAAGGAACATAGTTTTGGCCAAAGAGTTCTTGAACATTATCTTGCTATACTACAGATTGACTTCTTGTGATGTTATATTAACCAGCCAGTAGTCTATTTTTGACCTACTGAACATATTTCTGGACAAAGAGTCCTAAATGATTAACACTATACATTCAGATTGATATCTTCGGATGTTATATCATCCTGACAAAAGTCCATATTTGACATACTGAATTTTTTTCTGGCCAAGGAGTACTCGAAACTTGACCTTTCCATATATACTCGTTGACTTTTTCTGATGATACGTCAGCCATACAGAAGTCCATATTTGACCCAAGGAACATAGTTTTGGCCAAAGAGTTCTTGAACATTATCTTGCTATACTACAGATTGACTTCTTGTGATGTTATATTAACCAGCCAGTAGTCTATTTTTGACCTACTGAACATATTTCTGGACAAAGAGTCCTAAATGATTAACACTATACATTCAGATTGATATCTTCGGATGTTATATCATCCTGACAAAAGTCCATATTTGACATACTGAATTTTTTTCTGGCCAAGGAGTACTCGAAACTTGACCTTTCCATATATACTCGTTGACTTTTTCTGATGATACGTCAGCCATACAGAAGTCCATATTTGACCCAAGGAACATAGTTTTGGCCAAAGAGTTCTTGAACATTATCTTGCTATACTACAGATTGACTTCTTGTGATGTTATATTAACCAGCCAGTAGTCTATTTTTGACCTACTGAACATATTTCTGGACAAAGAGTCCTAAATGATTAACACTATACATTCAGATTGATATCTTCGGATGTTATATCATCCTGACAAAAGTCCATATTTGACATACTGAATTTTTGTCTGGCCAAGGAGTACTCGAAACTTGACCTTTCCATATATACTCGTTGACTTTTTCTGATGTTACGTCAGCCATACAGAAGTCCATATTTGACCCAAGGAACATAGTTTTGGCCAAAGAGTCCTCGATCTTGGGCTTTCTATACATACTCATAGACTCCTTCTGATGCTTCATAAGCCATATAGATGTCCATATCTGACCTTTTGAACTTATTTCTGGTCAAAGTGTCCTCAAAAATGTTCAATCTATATAAAGTTTTAGACGACTTCTGATGATAAATCAGCTATACAGAGGTCCCCTTTTGACCTTCTGAACATATTTCTGGCCAAAGAGTTCATGAACATTATCTTGCTATACCACAGATTGACTTCTTGTGATGTTATATTAACCAGCCAGTAGTCTATTTTTGACCTACTGAACATATTTCTGGACAAAGAGTCCTAAATGATTAACACTATACATTCAGATTGATATCTTCGGATGTTATATCATCCTGACAAAAATCCATATTTGACATACTGAATTTTTTTCTGGCCAAGGAGTACTCGAAACTTGACCTTTCCATATATACTCGTTGACTTTTTCTGATGATACGTCAGCCATACAGAAGTCCATATTTGACCCAAGGAACATAGTTTTGGCCAAAGAGTTCTTGAACATTATCTTGCTATACTACAGATTGACTTCTTGTGATGTTATATTAACCAGCCAGTAGTCTATTTTTGACCTACTGAACATATTTCTGGACAAAGAGTCCTAAATGATTAACACTATACATTCAGATTGATATCTTCGGATGTTATATCATCCTGACAAAAGTCCATATTTGACATACTAAATTTTTTTCTGGCCAAGGAGTACTCGAAACTTGACCTTTCCATATATACTCGTTGAGTTTTTCTGATGTTACGTCAGCCATACAGAAGTCCATATTTGACCCAAGGAACATAGTTTGTGCCAAAGAGTCCTCGATCTTGGGCTTTCTATACATACTCATAGACTCCTTCTGATGCTTCATAAGCCATATAGATGTCCATATCGGACCTTTTGAACTTATTTCTGGTCAAAGTGTCCTCAAAAATGTTCAATCTATATAAAGTTTTAGACGACTTCTGATGATAAATCAGCTATACAGAGGTCCCCTTTTGACCTTCTGAACATATTTCTGGCCAAAGAGTTTTTGAACATTATCTTTCTATACTACAGATGGACTTCTTGTGATGTTATATTAACCAGCCAGTAGTCTATTTTTGACCTACTGAACATATTTCTGGACAAAGAGTCCTAAATGATTAACACTATACATTCAGATTGATATCTTCGGATGTTATATCATCCTGACAAAAGTCCATATTTGACATACTGAATTTTTTTCTGGCCAAGGAGTACTCGAAACTTGACCTTTCCATATATACTCGTTGACTTTTTCTGATGTTACGTCAGCCATACAGAAGTCCATATTTGACCCAAGGAACATAGTTTTGGCCAAAGAGTTCATGAACATTATCATGCTATACTACAGATTGACTTCTTGTGATGTTATATTAACCAGCCAGTAGTCTATTTTTGACCTACTGAACATATTTCTGGACAAAGAGTCCTAAATGATTAACACTATACATTCAGATTGATATCTTCGGATGTTATATCATCCTGACAAAAGTCCATATTTGACATACTAAATTTTTTTCTGGCCAAGGAGTACTCGAAACTTGACCTTTCCATATATACTCGTTGACTTTTTCTGATGTTACGTCAGCCATACAGAAGTCCATATTTGACCCAAGGAACATAGTTTTGGCCAAAGAGTCCTCGATCTTGGGCTTTCTATACATACTCATAGACTCCTTCTGATGCTTCATAAGCCATATAGATGTCCATATCTGACCTTTTGAACTTATTTCTGGTCAAAGTGTCCTAAAAATTTTTCAATCTATATAAAGTTATAGACGACTTCTGATGATAAATCAGCTATACAGAGGTCCCCTTTTGACCTTCTGAACATATTTCTGGCCAAAGAGTTCTTGAACATTATCTTTCTATACTACAGATGGACTTCTTGTGATGTTATATTAACCAGCCAGTAGTCTATTTTTGACCTACTGAACATATTTCTGGACAAAGAGTCCTAAATGATTAACACTATACATTCAGATTGATATCTTCGGATGTTATATCATCCTGACAAAAGTCCATATTTGACATACTGAATTTTTTTCTGGCCAAGGAGTACTCGAAACTTGACCTTTCCATATATACTCGTTGACTTTTTCTGATGATACGTCAGCCATACAGAAGTCCATATTTGACCCAAGGAACATAGTTTTGGCCAAAGAGTTCTTGAACATTATCTTGCTATACCACAGATTGACTTCTTGTGATGTTATATTAACCAGCCAGTAGTCTATTTTTGACCTACTGAACATATTTCTGGACAAAGAGTCCTAAATGATTAACACTATACATTCAGATTGATATCTTCGGATGTTATATCATCCTGACAAAAATCCATATTTGACATACTGAATTTTTTTCTGGCCAAGGAGTACTCGAAACTTGACCTTTCCATATATACTCGTTGACTTTTTTTGATGATACGTCAGCCATACAGAAGTCCATATTTGACCCAAGGAACATAGTTTTGGCCAAAGAGTTCATGAACATTATCTTGCTATACTACAGATTGACTTCTTGTGATGTTATATTAACCAGCCAGTAGTCTATTTTTGACCTACTGAACATATTTCTGGACAAAGAGTCCTAAATGATTAACACTATACATTCAGATTGATATCTTCGGATGTTATATCATCCTGACAAAAGTCCATATTTGACATACTAAATTTTTTTCTGGCCAAGGAGTACTCGAAACTTGACCTTTCCATATATACTCGTTGACTTTTTCTGATGTTACGTCAGCCATACAGAAGTCCATATTTGACCCAAGGAACATAGTTTGGGCCAAAGAGTCCTCGATCTTGGGCTTTCTATACATACTCATAGACTCCTTCTGATGCTTCATAAGCCATATAGATGTCCATATCGGACCTTTTGAACTTATTTCTGGTCAAAGTGTCCTCAAAAATGTTCAATCTATATAAAGTTATAGACGACTTCTGATGATAAATCAGCTATACAGAGGTCCCCTTTTGACCTTCTGAACATATTTCTGGCCAAAGAGTTCATGAACATTATCTTGCTATACCACAGATTGACTTCTTGTGATGTTATATTAACCAGCCAGTAGTCTATTTTTGACCTACTGAACATATTTCTGGACAAAGAGTCCTAAATGATTAACACTATACATTCAGATTGATATCTTCGGATGTTATATCATCCTGACAAAAATCCATATTTGACATACTGAATTTTTTTCTGGCCAAGGAGTACTCGAAACTTGACCTTTCCATATATACTCGTTGACTTTTTCTGATGATACGTCAGCCATACAGAAGTCCATATTTGACCCAAGGAACATAGTTTTGGCCAAAGAGTTCTTGAACATTATCTTGCTATACTACAGATTGACTTCTTGTGATGTTATATTAACCAGCCAGTAGTCTATTTTTGACCTACTGAACATATTTCTGGACAAAGAGTCCTAAATGATTAACACTATACATTCAGATTGATATCTTCGGATGTTATATCATCCTGACAAAAGTCCATATTTGACATACTAAATTTTTTTCTGGCCAAGGAGTACTCGAAACTTGACCTTTCCATATATACTCGTTGACTTTTTCTGATGTTACGTCAGCCATACAGAAGTCCATATTTGACCCAAGGAACATAGTTTGTGCCAAAGAGTCCTCGATCTTGGGCTTTCTATACATACTCATAGACTGCTTCTGATGCTTCATAAGCCATATAGATGTCCATATCGGACCTTTTGAACTTATTTCTGGTCAAAGTGTCCTAAAAATGTTCAATCTATATAAAGTTTTAGACGACTTCTGATGATAAATCAGCTATACAGAGGTCCCCTTTTGACCTTCTGAACATATTTCTGGCCAAAGAGTTTTTGAACATTATCTTTCTATACTACAGATGGACTTCTTGTGATGTTATATTAACCAGCCAGTAGTCTATTTTTGACCTACTGAACATATTTCTGGACAAAGAGTCCTAAATGATTAACACTATACATTCAGATTGATATCTTCGGATGTTATATCATCCTGACAAAAGTCCATATTTGACATACTGAATTTTTTTCTGGCCAAGGAGTACTCGAAACTTGACCTTTCCATATATACTCGTTGACTTTTTCTGATGATACGTCAGCCATACAGAAGTCCATATTTGACCCAAGGAACATAGTTTTGGCCAAAGAGTTCTTGAACATTATCTTGCTATACCACAGATTGACTTCTTGTGATGTTATATTAACCAGCCAGTAGTCTATTTTTGACCTACTGAACATATTTCTGGACAAAGAGTCCTAAATGATTAACACTATACATTCAGATTGATATCTTCGGATGTTATATCATCCTGACAAAAATCCATATTTGACATACTGAATTTTTTTCTGGCCAAGGAGTACTCGAAACTTGACCTTTCCATATATACTCGTTGACTTTTTTTGATGATACGTCAGCCATACAGAAGTCCATATTTGACCCAAGGAACATAGTTTTGGCCAAAGAGTTCATGAACATTATCTTGCTATACTACAGATTGACTTCTTGTGATGTTATATTAACCAGCCAGTAGTCTATTTTTGACCTACTGAACATATTTCTGGACAAAGAGTCCTAAATGATTAACACTATACATTCAGATTGATATCTTCGGATGTTATATCATCCTGACAAAAGTCCATATTTGACATACTAAATTTTTTTCTGGCCAAGGAGTACTCGAAACTTGACCTTTCCATATATACTCGTTGACTTTTTCTGATGTTACGTCAGCCATACAGAAGTCCATATTTGACCCAAGGAACATAGTTTGGGCCAAAGAGTCCTCGATCTTGGGCTTTCTATACATACTCATAGACTCCTTCTGATGCTTCATAAGCCATATAGATGTCCATATCGGACCTTTTGAACTTATTTCTGGTCAAAGTGTCCTCAAAAATGTTCAATCTATATAAAGTTATAGACGACTTCTGATGATAAATCAGCTATACAGAGGTCCCCTTTTGACCTTCTGAACATATTTCTGGCCAAAGAGTTCTTGAACATTATCTTTCTATACTACAGATGGACTTCTTGTGATGTTATATTAACCAGCCAGTAGTCTATTTTTGACCTACTGAACATATTTCTGGACAAAGAGTCCTAAATGATTAACACTATACATTCAGATTGATATCTTCGGATGTTATATCATCCTGACAAAAGTCCATATTTGACATACTGAATTTTTTTCTGGCCAAGGATTACTCGAAACTTGACCTTTCCATATATACTCGTTGACTTTTTCTGATGATACGTCAGCCATACAGAAGTCCATATTTGACCCAAGGAACATAGTTTTGGCCAAAGAGTTCTTGAACATTATCTTACTATACTACAGATTGACTTCTTGTGATGTTATATTAACCAGCCAGTAGTCTATTTTTGACCTACTGAACATATTTCTGGACAAAGAGTCCTAAATGATTAACACTATACATTCAGATTGATATCTTCGGATGTTATATCATCCTGACAAAAGTCCATATTTGACATACTGAATTTTTTTCTGGCCAAGGAGTACTCGAAACTTGACCTTTCCATATATACTCGTTGACTTTTTCTGATGTTACGTCAGCCATACAGAAGTCCATATTTGACCCAAGGAACAAAGTTTTGGCCAAAGAGTCCTCGATCTTGGGCTTTCTATACATACTCATAGACTCCTTCTGATGCTTCATAAGCCATATAGATGTCCATATCTGACCTTTTGAACTTATTTCTGGTCAAAGTGTCCTAAAAAATGTTCAATCTATATAAAGTTTTAGACGACTTCTGATGATAAATCAGCTATACAGAGGTCCCCTTTTGACCTTCTGAACATATTTCTGGCCAAAGAGTTCTTGAACATTATCTTTCTATACTACAGATGGACTTCTTGTGATGTTATATTAACCAGCCAGTAGTCTATTTTTGACCTACTGAACATATTTCTGGACAAAGAGTCCTAAATGATTAACACTATACATTCAGATTGATATCTTCGGATGTTATATCATCCTGACAAAAGTCCATATTTGACATACTGAATTTTTTTATGGCCAAGGAGTACTCGAAACTTGACCTTTCCATATATACTCGTTGACTTTTTCTGATGATACGTCAGCCATACAGAAGTCCATATTTGACCCAAGGAACATAGTTTTGGCCAAAGAGTTCTTGAACATTATCTTGCTATACTACAGATTGACTTCTTGTGATGTTATATTAACCAGCCATTAGTCTATTTTTGACCTACTGAACATATTTCTGGACAAAGAGTCCTAAATGATTAACACTATACATTCAGATTGATATCTTCGGATGTTATATCATCCTGACAAAAGTCCATATTTGACATACTAAATTTTTTTCTGGCCAAGGACTACTCGAAACTTGACCTTTCCATATATACTCGTTGAGTTTTTCTGATGTTACGTCAGCCATACAGAAGTCCATATTTGACCCAAGGAACATAGTTTGTGCCAAAGAGTCCTCGATCTTGGGCTTTCTATACATACTCATAGACTCCTTCTGATGCTTCATAAGCCATATAGATGTCCATATCGGACCTTTTGAACTTATTTCTGGTCAAAGTGTCCTCAAAAATGTTCAATCTATATAAAGTTTTAGACGACTTCTGATGATAAATCAGCTATACAGAGGTCCCCTTTTGACCTTCTGAACATATTTCTGGCCAAAGAGTTTTTGAACATTATCTTTCTATACTACAGATGGACTTCTTGTGATGTTATATTAACCAGCCAGTAGTCTATTTTTGACCTACTGAACATATTTCTGGACAAAGAGTCCTAAATGATTAACACTATACATTCAGATTGATATCTTCGGATGTTATATCATTCTGACAAAAGTCCATATTTGACATACTGAATTTTTTTCTGGCCAAGGAGTACTCGAAACTTGACCTTTCCATATATACTCGTTGACTTTTTCTGATGATACGTCAGCCATACAGAAGTCCATATTTGACCCAAGGAACATAGTTTTGGCCAAAGAGTTCTTGAACATTATCTTGCTATACTACAGATTGACTTCTTGTGATGTTATATTAACCAGCCAGTAGTCTATTTTTGACCTACTGAACATATTTCTGGACAAAGAGTCCTAAATGATTAACACTATACATTCAGATTGATATCTTCGGATGTTATATCATCCTGACAAAAGTCCATATTTGACATACTGAATTTTTGTCTGGCCAAGGAGTACTCGAAACTTGACCTTTCCATATATACTCGTTGACTTTTTCTGATGTTACGTCAGCCATACAGAAGTCCATATTTGACCCAAGGAACATAGTTTTGGCCAAAGAGTCCTCGATCTTGGGCTTTCTATACATACTCATAGACTCCTTCTGATGCTTCATAAGCCATATAGATGTCCATATCTGACCTTTTGAACTTATTTCTGGTCAAAGTGTCCTCAAAAATGTTCAATCTATATAAAGTTTTAGACGACTTCTGATGATAAATCAGCTATACAGAGGTCCCCTTTTGACCTTCTGAACATATTTCTGGCCAAAGAGTTCTTGAACATTATCTTTCTATACTACAGATGGACTTCTTGTGATGTTATATTAACCAGCCAGTAGTCTATTTTTGACCTACTGAACATATTTCTGGACAAAGAGTCCTAAATGATTAACACTATACATTCAGATTGATATCTTCGGATGTTATATCATCCTGACAAAAGTCCATATTTGACATACTAAATTTTTTTCTGGCCAAGGAGTACTCGAAACTTGACCTTTCCATATATACTCGTTGAGTTTTTCTGATGTTACGTCAGCCATACAGAAGTCCATATTTGACCCAAGGAACATAGTTTGTGCCAAAGAGTCCTCGATCTTGGGCTTTCTATACATACTCATAGACTCCTTCTGATGCTTCATAAGCCATATAGATGTCCATATCGGACCTTTTGAACTTATTTCTGGTCAAAGTGTCCTCAAAAATGTTCAATCTATATAAAGTTTTAGACGACTTCTGATGATAAATCAGCTATACAGAGGTCCCCTTTTGACCTTCTGAACATATTTCTGGCCAAAGAGTTTTTGAACATTATCTTTCTATACTACAGATGGACTTCTTGTGATGTTATATTAACCAGCCAGTAGTCTATTTTTGACCTACTGAACATATTTCTGGACAAAGAGTCCTAAATGATTAACACTATACATTCAGATTGATATCTTCGGATGTTATATCATCCTGACAAAAGTCCATATTTGACATACTGAATTTTTTTCTGGCCAAGGAGTACTCGAAACTTGACCTTTCCATATATACTCGTTGACTTTTTCTGATGTTACGTCAGCCATACAGAAGTCCATATTTGACCCAAGGAACATAGTTTTGGCCAAAGAGTTCATGAACATTATCATGCTATACTACAGATTGACTTCTTGTGATGTTATATTAACCAGCCAGTAGTCTATTTTTGACCTACTGAACATATTTCTGGACAAAGAGTCCTAAATGATTAACACTATACATTCAGATTGATATCTTCGGATGTTATATCATCCTGACAAAAGTCCATATTTGACATACTAAATTTTTTTCTGGCCAAGGAGTACTCGAAACTTGACCTTTCCATATATACTCGTTGACTTTTTCTGAAGTTACGTCAGCCATACAGAAGTCCATATTTGACCCAAGGAACATAGTTTTGGCCAAAGAGTCCTCGATCTTGGGCTTTCTATACATACTCATAGACTCCTTCTGATGCTTCATAAGCCATATAGATGTCCATATCGGACCTTTTGAACTTATTTCTGGTCAAAGTGTCCTAAAAATTTTTCAATCTATATAAAGTTATAGACGACTTCTGATGATAAATCAGCTATACAGAGGTCCCCTTTTGACCTTCTGAACATATTTCTGGCCAAAGAGTTCTTGAACATTATCTTTCTATACTACAGATGGACTTCTTGTGATGTTATATTAACCAGCCAGTAGTCTATTTTTGACCTACTGAACATATTTCTGGACAAAGAGTCCTAAATGATTAACACTATACATTCAGATTGATATCTTCGGATGTTATATCATCCTGACAAAAGTCCATATTTGACATACTGAATTTTTTTCTGGCCAAGGAGTACTCGAAACTTGACCTTTCCATATATACTCGTTGACTTTTTCTGATGATACGTCAGCCATACAGAAGTCCATATTTGACCCAAGGAACATAGTTTTGGCCAAAGAGTTCTTGAACATTATCTTGCTATACCACAGATTGACTTCTTGTGATGTTATATTAACCAGCCAGTAGTCTATTTTTGACCTACTGAACATATTTCTGGACAAAGAGTCCTAAATGATTAACACTATACATTCAGATTGATATCTTCGGATGTTATATCATCCTGACAAAAATCCATATTTGACATACTGAATTTTTTTCTGGCCAAGGAGTACTCGAAACTTGACCTTTCCATATATACTCGTTGACTTTTTTTGATGATACGTCAGCCATACAGAAGTCCATATTTGACCCAAGGAACATAGTTTTGGCCAAAGAGTTCATGAACATTATCTTGCTATACTACAGATTGACTTCTTGTGATGTTATATTAACCAGCCAGTAGTCTATTTTTGACCTACTGAACATATTTCTGGACAAAGAGTCCTAAATGATTAACACTATACATTCAGATTGATATCTTCGGATGTTATATCATCCTGACAAAAGTCCATATTTGACATACTAAATTTTTTTCTGGCCAAGGAGTACTCGAAACTTGACCTTTCCATATATACTCGTTGACTTTTTCTGATGTTACGTCAGCCATACAGAAGTCCATATTTGACCCAAGGAACATAGTTTTGGCCAAAGAGTTCTTGAACATTATCTTGCTATACCACAGATTGACTTCTTGTGATGTTATATTAACCAGCCAGTAGTCTATTTTTGACCTACTGAACATATTTCTGGACAAAGAGTCCTAAATGATTAACACTATACATTCAGATTGATATCTTCGGATGTTATATCATCCTGACAAAAATCCATATTTGACATACTGAATTTTTTTCTGGCCAAGGAGTACTCGAAACTTGACCTTTCCATATATACTCGTTGACTTTTTTTGATGATACGTCAGCCATACAGAAGTCCATATTTGACCCAAGGAACATAGTTTTGGCCAAAGAGTTCATGAACATTATCTTGCTATACTACAGATTGACTTCTTGTGATGTTATATTAACCAGCCAGTAGTCTATTTTTGACCTACTGAACATATTTCTGGACAAAGAGTCCTAAATGATTAACACTATACATTCAGATTGATATCTTCGGATGTTATATCATCCTGACAAAAGTCCATATTTGACATACTAAATTTTTTTCTGGCCAAGGAGTACTCGAAACTTGACCTTTCCATATATACTCGTTGACTTTTTCTGATGTTACGTCAGCCATACAGAAGTCCATATTTGACCCAAGGAACATAGTTTGGGCCAAAGAGTCCTCGATCTTGGGCTTTCTATACATACTCATAGACTCCTTCTGATGCTTCATAAGCCATATAGATGTCCATA
Source organism: Leuciscus leuciscus (assembly GCF_965113295.1). Lineage (NCBI taxonomy): Eukaryota > Metazoa > Chordata > Actinopteri > Cypriniformes > Leuciscidae > Leuciscus > Leuciscus leuciscus. Next base: position 32,501 of record NW_028118379.1, on the reverse strand, counting down.
TCGGACCTTTTAAACTTATTTCTGGTCAAAGTGTCCTCAAAAATGTTCAATCTATATAAAGTTATAGACGACTTCTGATGATAAATCAGCTATACAGAGGTCCCCTTTTGACCTTCTGAACATATTTCTGGCCAAAGAGTTCTTGAACATTATCTTTCTATACTACAGATGGACTTCTTGTGATGTTATATTAACCAGCCAGTAGTCTATTTTTGACCTACTGAACATATTTCTGGACAAAGAGTCCTAAATGATTAACACTATACATTCAGATTGATATCTTCGGATGTTATATCATCCTGACAAAAGTCCATATTTGACATACTGAATTTTTTTCTGGCCAAGGAGTACTCGAAACTTGACCTTTCCATATATACTCGTTGACTTTTTCTGATGTTACGTCAGCCATACAGAAGTCCATATTTGACCCAAGGAACATAGTTTTGGCCAAAGAGTTCATGAACATTATCATGCTATACTACAGATTGACTTCTTGTGATGTTATATTAACCAGCCAGTAGTCTATTTTTGACCTACTGAACATATTTCTGGACAAAGAGTCCTAAATGATTAACACTATACATTCAGATTGATATCTTCGGATGTTATATCATCCTGACAAAAGTCCATATTTGACATACTAAATTTTTTTCTGGCCAAGGAGTACTCGAAACTTGACCTTTCCATATATACTCGTTGACTTTTTCTGATGTTACGTCAGCCATACAGAAGTCCATATTTGACCCAAGGAACATAGTTTTGGCCAAAGAGTCCTCGATCTTGGGCTTTCTATACATACTCATAGACTCCTTCTGATGCTTCATAAGCCATATAGATGTCCATATCTGACCTTTTGAACTTATTTCTGGTCAAAGTGTCCTAAAAATTTTTCAATCTATATAAAGTTATAGACGACTTCTGATGATAAATCAGCTATACAGAGGTCCCCTTTTGACCTTCTGAACATATTTCTGGCCAAAGAGTTCTTGAACATTATCTTTCTATACTACAGATGGACTTCTTGTGATGTTATATTAACCAGCCAGTAGTCTATTTTTGACCTACTGAACATATTTCTGGACAAAGAGTCCTAAATGATTAACACTATACATTCAGATTGATATCTTCGGATGTTATATCATCCTGACAAAAGTCCATATTTGACATACTGAATTTTTTTCTGGCCAAGGAGTACTCGAAACTTGACCTTTCCATATATACTCGTTGACTTTTTCTGATGATACGTCAGCCATACAGAAGTCCATATTTGACCCAAGGAACATAGTTTTGGCCAAAGAGTTCTTGAACATTATCTTGCTATACCACAGATTGACTTCTTGTGATGTTATATTAACCAGCCAGTAGTCTATTTTTGACCTACTGAACATATTTCTGGACAAAGAGTCCTAAATGATTAACACTATACATTCAGATTGATATCTTCGGATGTTATATCATCCTGACAAAAATCCATATTTGACATACTGAATTTTTTTCTGGCCAAGGAGTACTCGAAACTTGACCTTTCCATATATACTCGTTGACTTTTTTTGATGATACGTCAGCCATACAGAAGTCCATATTTGACCCAAGGAACATAGTTTTGGCCAAAGAGTTCATGAACATTATCTTGCTATACTACAGATTGACTTCTTGTGATGTTATATTAACCAGCCAGTAGTCTATTTTTGACCTACTGAACATATTTCTGGACAAAGAGTCCTAAATGATTAACACTATACATTCAGATTGATATCTTCGGATGTTATATCATCCTGACAAAAGTCCATATTTGACATACTAAATTTTTTTCTGGCCAAGGAGTACTCGAAACTTGACCTTTCCATATATACTCGTTGACTTTTTCTGATGTTACGTCAGCCATACAGAAGTCCATATTTGACCCAAGGAACATAGTTTGGGCCAAAGAGTCCTCGATCTTGGGCTTTCTATACATACTCATAGACTCCTTCTGATGCTTCATAAGCCATATAGATGTCCATATCGGACCTTTTGAACTTATTTCTGGTCAAAGTGTCCTCAAAAATGTTCAATCTATATAAAGTTATAGACGACTTCTGATGATAAATCAGCTATACAGAGGTCCCCTTTTGACCTTCTGAACATATTTCTGGCCAAAGAGTTCATGAACATTATCTTGCTATACCACAGATTGACTTCTTGTGATGTTATATTAACCAGCCAGTAGTCTATTTTTGACCTACTGAACATATTTCTGGACAAAGAGTCCTAAATGATTAACACTATACATTCAGATTGATATCTTCGGATGTTATATCATCCTGACAAAAATCCATATTTGACATACTGAATTTTTTTCTGGCCAAGGAGTACTCGAAACTTGACCTTTCCATATATACTCGTTGACTTTTTCTGATGATACGTCAGCCATACAGAAGTCCATATTTGACCCAAGGAACATAGTTTTGGCCAAAGAGTTCTTGAACATTATCTTGCTATACTACAGATTGACTTCTTGTGATGTTATATTAACCAGCCAGTAGTCTATTTTTGACCTACTGAACATATTTCTGGACAAAGAGTCCTAAATGATTAACACTATACATTCAGATTGATATCTTCGGATGTTATATCATCCTGACAAAAGTCCATATTTGACATACTAAATTTTTTTCTGGCCAAGGAGTACTCGAAACTTGACCTTTCCATATATACTCGTTGACTTTTTCTGATGTTACGTCAGCCATACAGAAGTCCATATTTGACCCAAGGAACATAGTTTGTGCCAAAGAGTCCTCGATCTTGGGCTTTCTATACATACTCATAGACTGCTTCTGATGCTTCATAAGCCATATAGATGTCCATATCGGACCTTTTGAACTTATTTCTGGTCAAAGTGTCCTAAAAATGTTCAATCTATATAAAGTTTTAGACGACTTCTGATGATAAATCAGCTATACAGAGGTCCCCTTTTGACCTTCTGAACATATTTCTGGCCAAAGAGTTTTTGAACATTATCTTTCTATACTACAGATGGACTTCTTGTGATGTTATATTAACCAGCCAGTAGTCTATTTTTGACCTACTGAACATATTTCTGGACAAAGAGTCCTAAATGATTAACACTATACATTCAGATTGATATCTTCGGATGTTATATCATCCTGACAAAAGTCCATATTTGACATACTGAATTTTTTTCTGGCCAAGGAGTACTCGAAACTTGACCTTTCCATATATACTCGTTGACTTTTTCTGATGATACGTCAGCCATACAGAAGTCCATATTTGACCCAAGGAACATAGTTTTGGCCAAAGAGTTCTTGAACATTATCTTGCTATACCACAGATTGACTTCTTGTGATGTTATATTAACCAGCCAGTAGTCTATTTTTGACCTACTGAACATATTTCTGGACAAAGAGTCCTAAATGATTAACACTATACATTCAGATTGATATCTTCGGATGTTATATCATCCTGACAAAAATCCATATTTGACATACTGAATTTTTTTCTGGCCAAGGAGTACTCGAAACTTGACCTTTCCATATATACTCGTTGACTTTTTTTGATGATACGTCAGCCATACAGAAGTCCATATTTGACCCAAGGAACATAGTTTTGGCCAAAGAGTTCATGAACATTATCTTGCTATACTACAGATTGACTTCTTGTGATGTTATATTAACCAGCCAGTAGTCTATTTTTGACCTACTGAACATATTTCTGGACAAAGAGTCCTAAATGATTAACACTATACATTCAGATTGATATCTTCGGATGTTATATCATCCTGACAAAAGTCCATATTTGACATACTAAATTTTTTTCTGGCCAAGGAGTACTCGAAACTTGACCTTTCCATATATACTCGTTGACTTTTTCTGATGTTACGTCAGCCATACAGAAGTCCATATTTGACCCAAGGAACATAGTTTGGGCCAAAGAGTCCTCGATCTTGGGCTTTCTATACATACTCATAGACTCCTTCTGATGCTTCATAAGCCATATAGATGTCCATATCGGACCTTTTGAACTTATTTCTGGTCAAAGTGTCCTCAAAAATGTTCAATCTATATAAAGTTATAGACGACTTCTGATGATAAATCAGCTATACAGAGGTCCCCTTTTGACCTTCTGAACATATTTCTGGCCAAAGAGTTCTTGAACATTATCTTTCTATACTACAGATGGACTTCTTGTGATGTTATATTAACCAGCCAGTAGTCTATTTTTGACCTACTGAACATATTTCTGGACAAAGAGTCCTAAATGATTAACACTATACATTCAGATTGATATCTTCGGATGTTATATCATCCTGACAAAAGTCCATATTTGACATACTGAATTTTTTTCTGGCCAAGGATTACTCGAAACTTGACCTTTCCATATATACTCGTTGACTTTTTCTGATGATACGTCAGCCATACAGAAGTCCATATTTGACCCAAGGAACATAGTTTTGGCCAAAGAGTTCTTGAACATTATCTTACTATACTACAGATTGACTTCTTGTGATGTTATATTAACCAGCCAGTAGTCTATTTTTGACCTACTGAACATATTTCTGGACAAAGAGTCCTAAATGATTAACACTATACATTCAGATTGATATCTTCGGATGTTATATCATCCTGACAAAAGTCCATATTTGACATACTGAATTTTTTTCTGGCCAAGGAGTACTCGAAACTTGACCTTTCCATATATACTCGTTGACTTTTTCTGATGTTACGTCAGCCATACAGAAGTCCATATTTGACCCAAGGAACAAAGTTTTGGCCAAAGAGTCCTCGATCTTGGGCTTTCTATACATACTCATAGACTCCTTCTGATGCTTCATAAGCCATATAGATGTCCATATCTGACCTTTTGAACTTATTTCTGGTCAAAGTGTCCTAAAAAATGTTCAATCTATATAAAGTTTTAGACGACTTCTGATGATAAATCAGCTATACAGAGGTCCCCTTTTGACCTTCTGAACATATTTCTGGCCAAAGAGTTCTTGAACATTATCTTTCTATACTACAGATGGACTTCTTGTGATGTTATATTAACCAGCCAGTAGTCTATTTTTGACCTACTGAACATATTTCTGGACAAAGAGTCCTAAATGATTAACACTATACATTCAGATTGATATCTTCGGATGTTATATCATCCTGACAAAAGTCCATATTTGACATACTGAATTTTTTTATGGCCAAGGAGTACTCGAAACTTGACCTTTCCATATATACTCGTTGACTTTTTCTGATGATACGTCAGCCATACAGAAGTCCATATTTGACCCAAGGAACATAGTTTTGGCCAAAGAGTTCTTGAACATTATCTTGCTATACTACAGATTGACTTCTTGTGATGTTATATTAACCAGCCATTAGTCTATTTTTGACCTACTGAACATATTTCTGGACAAAGAGTCCTAAATGATTAACACTATACATTCAGATTGATATCTTCGGATGTTATATCATCCTGACAAAAGTCCATATTTGACATACTAAATTTTTTTCTGGCCAAGGACTACTCGAAACTTGACCTTTCCATATATACTCGTTGAGTTTTTCTGATGTTACGTCAGCCATACAGAAGTCCATATTTGACCCAAGGAACATAGTTTGTGCCAAAGAGTCCTCGATCTTGGGCTTTCTATACATACTCATAGACTCCTTCTGATGCTTCATAAGCCATATAGATGTCCATATCGGACCTTTTGAACTTATTTCTGGTCAAAGTGTCCTCAAAAATGTTCAATCTATATAAAGTTTTAGACGACTTCTGATGATAAATCAGCTATACAGAGGTCCCCTTTTGACCTTCTGAACATATTTCTGGCCAAAGAGTTTTTGAACATTATCTTTCTATACTACAGATGGACTTCTTGTGATGTTATATTAACCAGCCAGTAGTCTATTTTTGACCTACTGAACATATTTCTGGACAAAGAGTCCTAAATGATTAACACTATACATTCAGATTGATATCTTCGGATGTTATATCATTCTGACAAAAGTCCATATTTGACATACTGAATTTTTTTCTGGCAAAGGATTACTCGAAACTTGACCTTTCCATATATACTCGTTGACTTTTTCTGATGATACGTCAGCCATACAGAAGTCCATATTTGACCCAAGGAACATAGTTTTGGCCAAAGAGTTCTTGAACATTATCTTGCTATACTACAGATTGACTTCTTGTGATGTTATATTAACCAGCCAGTAGTCTATTTTTGACCTACTGAACATATTTCTGGACAAAGAGTCCTAAATGATTAACACTATACATTCAGATTGATATCTTCGGATGTTATATCATCCTGACAAAAGTCCATATTTGACATACTGAATTTTTTTCTGGCCAAGGAGTACTCGAAACTTGACCTTTCCATATATACTCGTTGACTTTTTCTGATGATACGTCAGCCATACAGAAGTCCATATTTGACCCAAGGAACATAGTTTTGGCCAAAGAGTTCTTGAACATTATCTTGCTATACTACAGATTGACTTCTTGTGATGTTATATTAACCAGCCAGTAGTCTATTTTTGACCTACTGAACATATTTCTGGACAAAGAGTCCTAAATGATTAACACTATACATTCAGATTGATATCTTCGGATGTTATATCATCCTGACAAAAGTCCATATTTGACATACTGAATTTTTGTCTGGCCAAGGAGTACTCGAAACTTGACCTTTCCATATATACTCGTTGACTTTTTCTGATGTTACGTCAGCCATACAGAAGTCCATATTTGACCCAAGGAACATAGTTTTGGCCAAAGAGTCCTCGATCTTGGGCTTTCTATACATACTCATAGACTCCTTCTGATGCTTCATAAGCCATATAGATGTCCATATCTGACCTTTTGAACTTATTTCTGGTCAAAGTGTCCTCAAAAATGTTCAATCTATATAAAGTTTTAGACGACTTCTGATGATAAATCAGCTATACAGAGGTCCCCTTTTGACCTTCTGAACATATTTCTGGCCAAAGAGTTCTTGAACATTATCTTTCTATACTACAGATGGACTTCTTGTGATGTTATATTAACCAGCCAGTAGTCTATTTTTGACCTACTGAACATATTTCTGGACAAAGAGTCCTAAATGATTAACACTATACATTCAGATTGATATCTTCGGATGTTATATCATCCTGACAAAAGTCCATATTTGACATACTAAATTTTTTTCTGGCCAAGGAGTACTCGAAACTTGACCTTTCCATATATACTCGTTGAGTTTTTCTGATGTTACGTCAGCCATACAGAAGTCCATATTTGACCCAAGGAACATAGTTTGTGCCAAAGAGTCCTCGATCTTGGGCTTTCTATACATACTCATAGACTCCTTCTGATGCTTCATAAGCCATATAGATGTCCATATCGGACCTTTTGAACTTATTTCTGGTCAAAGTGTCCTCAAAAATGTTCAATCTATATAAAGTTTTAGACGACTTCTGATGATAAATCAGCTATACAGAGGTCCCCTTTTGACCTTCTGAACATATTTCTGGCCAAAGAGTTTTTGAACATTATCTTTCTATACTACAGATGGACTTCTTGTGATGTTATATTAACCAGCCAGTAGTCTATTTTTGACCTACTGAACATATTTCTGGACAAAGAGTCCTAAATGATTAACACTATACATTCAGATTGATATCTTCGGATGTTATATCATCCTGACAAAAGTCCATATTTGACATACTGAATTTTTTTCTGGCCAAGGAGTACTCGAAACTTGACCTTTCCATATATACTCGTTGACTTTTTCTGATGTTACGTCAGCCATACAGAAGTCCATATTTGACCCAAGGAACATAGTTTTGGCCAAAGAGTTCATGAACATTATCATGCTATACTACAGATTGACTTCTTGTGATGTTATATTAACCAGCCAGTAGTCTATTTTTGACCTACTGAACATATTTCTGGACAAAGAGTCCTAAATGATTAACACTATACATTCAGATTGATATCTTCGGATGTTATATCATCCTGACAAAAGTCCATATTTGACATACTAAATTTTTTTCTGGCCAAGGAGTACTCGAAACTTGACCTTTCCATATATACTCGTTGACTTTTTCTGAAGTTACGTCAGCCATACAGAAGTCCATATTTGACCCAAGGAACATAGTTTTGGCCAAAGAGTCCTCGATCTTGGGCTTTCTATACATACTCATAGACTCCTTCTGATGCTTCATAAGCCATATAGATGTCCATATCGGACCTTTTGAACTTATTTCTGGTCAAAGTGTCCTAAAAATTTTTCAATCTATATAAAGTTATAGACGACTTCTGATGATAAATCAGCTATACAGAGGTCCCCTTTTGACCTTCTGAACATATTTCTGGCCAAAGAGTTCTTGAACATTATCTTTCTATACTACAGATGGACTTCTTGTGATGTTATATTAACCAGCCAGTAGTCTATTTTTGACCTACTGAACATATTTCTGGACAAAGAGTCCTAAATGATTAACACTATACATTCAGATTGATATCTTCGGATGTTATATCATCCTGACAAAAGTCCATATTTGACATACTGAATTTTTTTCTGGCCAAGGAGTACTCGAAACTTGACCTTTCCATATATACTCGTTGACTTTTTCTGATGATACGTCAGCCATACAGAAGTCCATATTTGACCCAAGGAACATAGTTTTGGCCAAAGAGTTCTTGAACATTATCTTGCTATACCACAGATTGACTTCTTGTGATGTTATATTAACCAGCCAGTAGTCTATTTTTGACCTACTGAACATATTTCTGGACAAAGAGTCCTAAATGATTAACACTATACATTCAGATTGATATCTTCGGATGTTATATCATCCTGACAAAAATCCATATTTGACATACTGAATTTTTTTCTGGCCAAGGAGTACTCGAAACTTGACCTTTCCATATATACTCGTTGACTTTTTTTGATGATACGTCAGCCATACAGAAGTCCATATTTGACCCAAGGAACATAGTTTTGGCCAAAGAGTTCATGAACATTATCTTGCTATACTACAGATTGACTTCTTGTGATGTTATATTAACCAGCCAGTAGTCTATTTTTGACCTACTGAACATATTTCTGGACAAAGAGTCCTAAATGATTAACACTATACATTCAGATTGATATCTTCGGATGTTATATCATCCTGACAAAAGTCCATATTTGACATACTAAATTTTTTTCTGGCCAAGGAGTACTCGAAACTTGACCTTTCCATATATACTCGTTGACTTTTTCTGATGTTACGTCAGCCATACAGAAGTCCATATTTGACCCAAGGAACATAGTTTGGGCCAAAGAGTCCTCGATCTTGGGCTTTCTATACATACTCATAGACTCCTTCTGATGCTTCATAAGCCATATAGATGTCCATATCGGACCTTTTAAACTTATTTCTGGTCAAAGTGTCCTCAAAAATGTTCAATCTATATAAAGTTATAGACGACTTCTGATGATAAATCAGCTATACAGAGGTCCCCTTTTGACCTTCTGAACATATTTCTGGCCAAAGAGTTCTTGAACATTATCTTTCTATACTACAGATGGACTTCTTGTGATGTTATATTAACCAGCCAGTAGTCTATTTTTGACCTACTGAACATATTTCTGGACAAAGAGTCCTAAATGATTAACACTATAAATTCAGATTGATATCTTCGGATGTTATATCATCCTGACAAAAGTCCATATTTGACATACTGAATTTTTTTCTGGCCAAGGATTACTCGAAACTTGACCTTTCCATATATACTCGTTGACTTTTTCTGATGATACGTCAGCCATACAGAAGTCCATATTTGACCCAAGGAACATAGTTTTGGCCAAAGAGTTCTTGAACATTATCTTACTATACTACAGATTGACTTCTTGTGATGTTATATTAACCAGCCAGTAGTCTATTTTTGACCTACTGAACATATTTCTGGACAAAGAGTCCTAAATGATTAACACTATACATTCAGATTGATATCTTCGGATGTTATATCATCCTGACAAAAGTCCATATTTGACATACTGAATTTTTTTCTGGCCAAGGAGTACTCGAAACTTGACCTTTCCATATATACTCGTTGACTTTTTCTGATGTTACGTCAGCCATACAGAAGTCCATATTTGACCCAAGGAACAAAGTTTTGGCCAAAGAGTCCTCGATCTTGGGCTTTCTATACATACTCATAGACTCCTTCTGATGCTTCATAAGCCATATAGATGTCCATATCTGACCTTTTGAACTTATTTCTGGTCAAAGTGTCCTAAAAAATGTTCAATCTATATAAAGTTTTAGACGACTTCTGATGATAAATCAGCTATACAGAGGTCCCCTTTTGACCTTCTGAACATATTTCTGGCCAAAGAGTTCTTGAACATTATCTTTCTATACTACAGATGGACTTCTTGTGATGTTATATTAACCAGCCAGTAGTCTATTTTTGACCTACTGAACATATTTCTGGACAAAGAGTCCTAAATGATTAACACTATACATTCAGATTGATATCTTCGGATGTTATATCATCCTGACAAAAGTCCATATTTGACATACTGAATTTTTTTATGGCCAAGGAGTACTCGAAACTTGACCTTTCCATATATACTCGTTGACTTTTTCTGATGATACGTCAGCCATACAGAAGTCCATATTTGACCCAAGGAACATAGTTTTGGCCAAAGAGTTCTTGAACATTATCTTGCTATACTACAGATTGACTTCTTGTGATGTTATATTAACCAGCCATTAGTCTATTTTTGACCTACTGAACATATTTCTGGACAAAGAGTCCTAAATGATTAACACTATACATTCAGATTGATATCTTCGGATGTTATATCATCCTGACAAAAGTCCATATTTGACATACTAAATTTTTTTCTGGCCAAGGAGTACTCGAAACTTGACCTTTCCATATATACTCGTTGAGTTTTTCTGATGTTACGTCAGCCATACAGAAGTCCATATTTGACCCAAGGAACATAGTTTGTGCCAAAGAGTCCTCGATCTTGGGCTTTCTATACATACTCATAGACTCCTTCTGATGCTTCATAAGCCATATAGATGTCCATATCGGACCTTTTGAACTTATTTCTGGTCAAAGTGTCCTCAAAAATGTTCAATCTATATAAAGTTTTAGACGACTTCTGATGATAAATCAGCTATACAGAGGTCCCCTTTTGACCTTCTGAACATATTTCTGGCCAAAGAGTTTTTGAACATTATCTTTCTATACTACAGATGGACTTCTTGTGATGTTATATTAACCAGCCAGTAGTCTATTTTTGACCTACTGAACATATTTCTGGACAAAGAGTCCTAAATGATTAACACTATACATTCAGATTGATATCTTCGGATGTTATATCATTCTGACAAAAGTCCATATTTGACATACTGAATTTTTTTCTGGCCAAGGATTACTCGAAACTTGACCTTTCCATATATACTCGTTGACTTTTTCTGATGATACGTCAGCCATACAGAAGTCCATATTTGACCCAAGGAACATAGTTTTGGCCAAAGAGTTCTTGAACATTATCTTGCTATACTACAGATTGACTTCTTGTGATGTTATATTAACCAGCCAGTAGTCTATTTTTGACCTACTGAACATATTTCTGGACAAAGAGTCCTAAATGATTAACACTATACATTCAGATTGATATCTTCGGATGTTATATCATCCTGACAAAAGTCCATATTTGACATACTGAATTTTTTTCTGGCCAAGGAGTACTCGAAACTTGACCTTTCCATATATACTCGTTGACTTTTTCTGATGATACGTCAGCCATACAGAAGTCCATATTTGACCCAAGGAACATAGTTTTGGCCAAAGAGTTCTTGAACATTATCTTGCTATACTACAGATTGACTTCTTGTGATGTTATATTAACCAGCCAGTAGTCTATTTTTGACCTACTGAACATATTTCTGGACAAAGAGTCCTAAATGATTAACACTATACATTCAGATTGATATCTTCGGATGTTATATCATCCTGACAAAAGTCCATATTTGACATACTGAATTTTTGTCTGGCCAAGGAGTACTCGAAACTTGACCTTTCCATATATACTCGTTGACTTTTTCTGATGTTACGTCAGCCATACAGAAGTCCATATTTGACCCAAGGAACATAGTTTTGGCCAAAGAGTCCTCGATCTTGGGCTTTCTATACATACTCATAGACTCCTTCTGATGCTTCATAAGCCATATAGATGTCCATATCTGACCTTTTGAACTTATTTCTGGTCAAAGTGTCCTCAAAAATGTTCAATCTATATAAAGTTTTAGACGACTTCTGATGATAAATCAGCTATACAGAGGTCCCCTTTTGACCTTCTGAACATATTTCTGGCCAAAGAGTTCTTGAACATTATCTTTCTATACTACAGATGGACTTCTTGTGATGTTATATTAACCAGCCAGTAGTCTATTTTTGACCTACTGAACATATTTCTGGACAAAGAGTCCTAAATGATTAACACTATACATTCAGATTGATATCTTCGGATGTTATATCATCCTGACAAAAGTCCATATTTGACATACTGAATTTTTTTCTGGCCAAGGAGTACTCGAAACTTGACCTTTCCATATATACTCGTTGACTTTTTCTGATGTTACGTCAGCCATACAGAAGTCCATATTTGACCCAAGGAACATAGTTTTGGCCAAAGAGTCCTCGATCTTGGGCTTTCTATACATACTCATAGACTCCTTCTGATGCTTCATAAGCCATATAGATGTCCATATCTGACCTTTTGAACTTATTTCTGGTCAAAGTGTCCTCAAAAATGTTCAATCTATATAAAGTTTTAGACGACTTCTGATGATAAATCAGCTATACAGAGGTCCCCTTTTGACCTTCTGAACATATTTCTGGCCAAAGAGTTCTTGAACATTATCTTGCTATACCACAGATTGACTTCTTGTGATGTTATATTAACCAGCCAGTAGTCTATTTTTGACCTACTGAACATATTTCTGGACAAAGAGTCCTACATAATTAACACTATACGTTCAGATTGATATCTTCGGATGTTATATCATCCTGACAAAAATCCATATTTGACATACTGAATTTTTTTCTGGCCAAGGAGTACTCGAAACTTGACCTTTCCATATATACTCGTTGACTTTTTCTGATGATACGTCAGCCATACAGAAGTCCATATTTGACCCAAGGAACATAGTTTTGGCCAAAGAGTTCTTGAACATTATCTTGCTATACTACAGATTGACTTCTTGTGATGTTATATTAACCAGCCAGTAGTCTATTTTTGACCTACTGAACATATTTCTGGACAAAGAGTCCTAAATGATTAACACTATACATTCAGATTGATATCTTCGGATGTTATATCATCCTGACAAAAGTCCATATTTGACATACTAAATTTTTTTCTGGCCAAGGAGTACTCGAAACTTGACCTTTTCATATATACTCGTTGACTTTTTCTGATGATACGTCAGCCATAAAGAAGTCCATATTTGACCCAAGGAACATAGTTTGGGCCAAAGAGTTCTTGAACATTATCTTGCTATACTACAGATTGACTTCTTGTGATGTTATATTAACCAGCCAGTAGTCTATTTTTGACCTACTGAACATATTTCTGGACAAAGAGTCCTAAATGATTAACACTATACATTTAGATTGATATCTTCGGATGTTATATCATCCTGACAAAAGTCCATATTTGACATACTGAATTTTTGTCTGGCCAAGGAGTACTCGAAACTTGACCTTTCCATATATACTCGTTGACTTTTTCTGATGTTACGTCAGCCATACAGAAGTCCATATTTGACCCAAGGAACATAGTTTTGGCCAAAGAGTCCTCGATCTTGGGCTTTCTATACATACTCATAGACTCCTTCTGATGCTTCATAAGCCATATAGATGTCCATATCTGACCTTTTGAACTTATTTCTGGTCAAAGTGTCCTCAAAAATGTTCAATCTATAAAAAGTTTTAGACGACTTCTGATGATAAATCAGCTATACAGAGGTCCCCTTTTGACCTTCTGAACATATTTCTGGCCAAAGAGTTCTTGAACATTATCTTGCTATACCACAGATTGACTTCTTGTGATGTTATATTAACCAGCCAGTAGTCTATTTTTGACCTACTGAACATATTTCTGGACAAAGAGTCCTAAATAATTAACACTATACGTTCAGATTGATATCTTCGGATGTTATATCATCCTGACAAAAATCCATATTTGACATACTGAATTTTTTTCTGGCCAAGGAGTACTCGAAACTTGACCTTTCCATATATACTCGTTGACTTTTTCTGATGATACGTCAGCCATACAGAAGTCCATATTTGACCCAAGGAACATAGTTTTGGCCAAAGAGTTCTTGAACATTATCTTGCTATACTACAGATTGACTTCTTGTGATGTTATATTAACCAGCCAGTAGTCTATTTTTGACCTACTGAACATATTTCTGGACAAAGAGTCCTAAATGATTAACACTATACATTCAGATTGATATCTTCGGATGTTATATCATCCTGACAAAAGTCCATATTTGACATACTAAATTTTTTTCTGGCCAAGGAGTACTCGAAACTTGACCTTTCCATATATACTCGTTGACTTTTTCTGATGATACGTCAGCCATACAGAAGTCCATATTTGACCCAAGGAACATAGTTTGGGCCAAAGAGTTCTTGAACATTATCTTGCTATACTACAGATTGACTTCTTGTGATGTTATATTAACCAGCCAGTAGTCTATTTTTGACCTACTGAACATATTTCTGGACAAAGAGTCCTAAATGATTAACACTATACATTTAGATTGATATCTTCGGATGTTATATCATCCTGACAAAAGTCCATATTTGACATACTGAATTTTTTTCTGGCCAAGGAGTACTCGAAACTTGACCTTTCCATATATACTCGTTGACTTTTTCTGATGATACGTCAGCCATACAGAAGTCCATATTTGACCCAAGGAACATAGTTTTGGCCAAAGAGTTCTTGAACATTATCTTGCTATACTACAGATTGACTTCTTGTGATGTTATATTAACCAGCCAGTAGTCTATTTTTGACCTACTGAACATATTTCTGGACAAAGAGTCCTAAATGATTAACACTATACATTCAGATTGATATCTTCGGATGTTATATCATCCTGACAAAAGTCCATATTTGACATACTAAATTTTTTTCTGGCCAAGGAGTACTCGAAACTTGACCTTTCCATATATACTCGTTGACTTTTTCTGATGATACGTCAGCCATACAGAAGTCCATATTTGACCCAAGGAACATAGTTTTGGCCAAAGAGTTCTTGAACATTATCTTGCTATACTACAGATTGACTTCTTGTGATGTTATATTAACCAGCCAGTAGTCTATTTTTGACCTACTGAACATATTTCTGGACAAAGAGTCCTAAATGATTAACACTATACATTCAGATTGATATCTTCGGATGTTATATCATCCTGACAAAAGTCCATATTTGACATACTGAATTTTTTTCTGGCCAAGGAGTACTCGAAACTTGACCTTTCCATATATACTCGTTGACTTTTTCTGATGATACGTCAGCCATACAGAAGTCCATATTTGACCCAAGGAACATAGTTTTGGCCAAAGAGTTCTTGAACATTATCTTGCTATACTACAGATTGACTTCTTGTGATGTTATATTAACCAGCCAGTAGTCTATTTTTGACCTACTGAACATATTTCTGGACAAAAAGTCCTAAATGATTAACACTATACATTCAGATTGATATCTTCGGATGTTATAAAATCCTGACAAAAGTCCATATTTGACATACTGAATTTTTGTCTGGCCAAGGAGTACTCGAAACTTGACCTTTCCATATATACTCGTTGACTTTTTCTGATGTTACGTCAGCCATACAGAAGTCCATATTTGACCCAAGGAACATAGTTTTGGCCAAAGAGTCCTCGATCTTGGGCTTTCTATACATACTCATAGACTCCTTCTGATGCTTCATAAGCCATATAGATGTCCATATCTGACCTTTTGAACTTATTTCTGGTCAAAGTGTCCTCAAAAATGTTCAATCTATAAAAAGTTTTAGACGACTTCTGATGATAAATCAGCTATACAGAGGTCCCCTTTTGACCTTCTGAACATATTTCTGGCCAAAGAGTTCTTGAACATTATCTTGCTATACCACAGATTGACTTCTTGTGATGTTATATTAACCAGCCAGTAGTCTATTTTTGACCTACTGAACATATTTCTGGACAAAGAGTCCTAAATGATTAACACTATACATTCAGATTGATATCTTCGGATGTTATATCATCCTGACAAAAATCCATATTTGACATACTGAATTTTTTTCTGGCCAAGGAGTACTCGAAACTTGACCTTTCCATATATACTCGTTGACTTTTTCTGATGATACGTCAGCCATACAGAAGTCCATATTTGACCCAAGGAACATAGTTTTGGCCAAAGAATTCTTGAACATTATCTTGCTATACTACAGATTGACTTCTTGTGATGTTATATTAACCAGCCAGTAGTCTATTTTTGACCTACTGAACATATTTCTGGACAAAGAGTCCTAAATGATTAACACTATACATTTAGATTGATATCTTCGGATGTTATATCATCCTGACAAAAGTCCATATTTGACATACTGAATTTTTTTCTGGCCAAGGAGTACTCGAAACTTGACCTTTCCATATATACTCGTTGACTTTTTCTGATGATACGTCAGCCATACAGAAGTCCATATTTGACCCAAGGAACATAGTTTGGGCCAAAGAGTCCTCGATCTTGGGCTTTCTATACATACTCATAGACTGCTTCTGATGCTTCATAAGCCATATAGATGTCCATATCGGACCTTTTGAACTTATTTCTGGTCAAAGTGTCCTCAAAAATGTTCAATCTATATAAAGTTATAGACGACTTCTGATGATAAATCAGCTATACAGAGGTCCCCTTTTGACCTTCTGAACATATTTCTGGCCAAAGAGTTCTTGAACATTATCTTTCTATACTACAGATGGACTTCTTGTGATGTTATATTAACCAGCCAGTAGTCTATTTTTGACCTACTGAACATATTTCTGGACAAAGAGTCCTAAATGATTAACACTATACATTCAGATTGATATCTTCGGATGTTATATCATTCTGACAAAAGTCCATATTTGACATACTGAATTTTTTTCTGGCCAAGGATTACTCGAAACTTGACCTTTCCATATATACTCGTTGACTTTTTCTGATGATACGTCAGCCATACAGAAGTCCATATTTGACCCAAGGAACATAGTTTTGGCCAAAGAGTTCTTGAACATTATCTTGCTATACTACAGATTGACTTCTTGTGATGTTATATTAACCAGCCAGTAGTCTATTTTTGACCTACTGAACATATTTCTGGACAAAGAGTCCTAAATGATTAACACTATACATTCAGATTGATATCTTCGGATGTTATATCATCCTGACAAAAGTCCATATTTGACATACTGAATTTTTTTCTGGCCAAGGAGTACTCGAAACTTGACCTTTCCATATATACTCGTTGACTTTTTCTGATGATACGTCAGCCATACAGAAGTCCATATTTGACCCAAGGAACATAGTTTTGGCCAAAGAGTTCTTGAACATTATCTTGCTATACTACAGATTGACTTCTTGTGATGTTATATTAACCAGCCAGTAGTCTATTTTTGACCTACTGAACATATTTCTGGACAAAGAGTCCTAAATGATTAACACTATACATTCAGATTGATATCTTCGGATGTTATATCATCCTGACAAAAGTCCATATTTGACATACTAAATTTTTTTCTGGCCAAGGAGTACTCGAAACTTGACCTTTCCATATATACTCGTTGACTTTTTCTGATGATACGTCAGCCATACAGAAGTCCATATTTGACCCAAGGAACATAGTTTTGGCCAAAGAGTTCTTGAACATTATCTTGCTATACTACAGATTGACTTCTTGTGATGTTATATTAACCAGCCAGTAGTCTATTTTTGACCTACTGAACATATTTCTGGACAAAGAGTCCTAAATGATTAACACTATACATTCAGATTGATATCTTCGGATGTTATATCATCCTGACAAAAGTCCATATTTGACATACTGAATTTTTTTCTGGCCAAGGAGTACTCGAAACTTGACCTTTCCATATATACTCGTTGACTTTTTCTGATGATACGTCAGCCATACAGAAGTCCATATTTGACCCAAGGAACATAGTTTTGGCCAAAGAGTTCTTGAACATTATCTTGCTATACTACAGATTGACTTCTTGTGATGTTATATTAACCAGCCAGTAGTCTATTTTTGACCTACTGAACATATTTCTGGACAAAGAGTCCTAAATGATTAACACTATACATTCAGATTGATATCTTCGGATGTTATATCATCCTGACAAAAGTCCATATTTGACATACTGAATTTTTGTCTGGCCAAGGAGTACTCGAAACTTGACCTTTCCATATATACTCGTTGACTTTTTCTGATGTTACGTCAGCCATACAGAAGTCCATATTTGACCCAAGGAACATAGTTTTGGCCAAAGAGTCCTCGATCTTGGGCTTTCTATACATACTCATAGACTCCTTCTGATGCTTCATAAGCCATATAGATGTCCATATCTGACCTTTTGAACTTATTTCTGGTCAAAGTGTCCTCAAAAATGTTCAATCTATAAAAAGTTTTAGACGACTTCTGATGATAAATCAGCTATACAGAGGTCCCCTTTTGACCTTCTGAACATATTTCTGGCCAAAGAGTTCTTGAACATTATCTTGCTATACCACAGATTGACTTCTTGTGATGTTATATTAACCAGCCAGTAGTCTATTTTTGACCTACTGAACATATTTCTGGACAAAGAGTCCTAAATGATTAACACTATACATTCAGATTGATATCTTCGGATGTTATATCATCCTGACAAAAATCCATATTTGACATACTGAATTTTTTTCTGGCCAAGGAGTACTCGAAACTTGACCTTTCCATATATACTCGTTGACTTTTTCTGATGATACGTCAGCCATACAGAAGTCCATATTTGACCCAAGGAACATAGTTTTGGCCAAAGAATTCTTGAACATTATCTTGCTATACTACAGATTGACTTCTTGTGATGTTATATTAACCAGCCAGTAGTCTATTTTTGACCTACTGAACATATTTCTGGACAAAGAGTCCTAAATGATTAACACTATACATTCAGATTGATATCTTCGGATGTTATATCATCCTGACAAAAGTCCATATTTGACATACTGAATTTTTTTCTGGCCAAGGAGTACTCGAAACTTGACCTTTCCATATATACTCGTTGACTTTTTCTGATGATACGTCAGCCATACAGAAGTCCATATTTGACCCAAGGAACATAGTTTTGGCCAAAGAGTTCTTGAACATTATCTTGCTATACTACAGATTGACTTCTTGTGATGTTATATTAACCAGCCAGTAGTCTATTTTTGACCTACTGAACATATTTCTGGACAAAGAGTCCTAAATGATTAACACTATACATTCAGATTGATATCTTCGGATGTTATATCATCCTGACAAAAGTCCATATTTGACATACTGAATTTTTGTCTGGCCAAGGAGTACTCGAAACTTGACCTTTCCATATATACTCGTTGACTTTTTCTGATGTTACGTCAGCCATACAGAAGTCCATATTTGACCCAAGGAACATGGTTTGGGCCAAAGAGTCCTCGATCTTGGGCTTTCTATACATACTCATAGACTCCTTCTGATGCTTCATAAGCCATATAGATGTCCATATCTGACCTTTTGAACTTATTTCTGGTCAAAGTGTCCTCAAAAATGTTCAATCTATATAAAGTTTTAGACGACTTCTGATGATAAATCAGCTATACAGAGGTCCCCTTTTGACCTTCTGAACATATTTCTGGCCAAAGAGTTCTTGAACATTATCTTTCTATACTACAGATGGACTTCTTGTGATGTTATATTAACCAGCCAGTAGTCTATTTTTGACCTACTGAACATATTTCTGGACAAAGAGTCCTAAATGATTAACACTATACATTCAGATTGATATCTTCGGATGTTATATCATCCTGACAAAAGTCCATATTTGACATACTGAATTTTTTTCTGGCCAAGGAGTACTCGAAACTTGACCGTTCCATATATACTCGTTGACTTTTTCTGATGTTACGTCAGCCATACAGAAGTCCATATTTGACCCAAGGAACATAGTTTTGGCCAAAGAGTCCTCGATCTTGGGCTTTCTATACATACTCATAGACTCCTTCTGATGCTTCATAAGCCATATAGATGTCCATATCTGACCTTTTGAACTTATTTCTGGTCAAAGTGTCCTCAAAAATGTTCAATCTATATAAAGTTTTAGACGACTTCTGATGATAAATCAGCTATACAGAGGTCCCCTTTTGACCTTCTGAACATATTTCTGGCCAAAGAGTTCTTGAACATTATCTTGCTATACCACAGATTGACTTCTTTTGATGTTATATTAACCAGCCAGTAGTCTATTTTTGACCTACTGAACATATTTCTGGACAAAGAGTCCTAAATAATTAACACTATACGTTCAGATTGATATCTTCGGATGTTATATCATCCTGACAAAAATCCATATTTGACATACTGAATTTTTTTCTGGCCAAGGAGTACTCGAAACTTGACCTTTCCATATATACTCGTTGACTTTTTCTGATGATACGTCAGCCATACAGAAGTCCATATTTGACCCAAGGAACATAGTTTTGGCCAAAGAGTTCTTGAACATTATCTTGCTATACTACAGATTGACTTCTTGTGATGTTATATTAACCAGCCAGTAGTCTATTTTTGACCTACTGAACATATTTCTGGACAAAAAGTCCTAAATGATTAACACTATACATTCAGATTGATATCTTCGGATGTTATATCATCCTGACAAAAGTCCATATTTGACATACTAAATTTTTTTCTGGCCAAGGAGTACTCGAAACTTGACCTTTCCATATATACTCGTTGACTTTTTCTGATGATACGTCAGCCATACAGAAGTCCATATTTGACCCAAGGAACATAGTTTTGGCCAAAGAGTTCTTGAACATTATCTTGCTATACTACAGATTGACTTCTTGTGATGTTATATTAACCAGCCAGTAGTCTATTTTTGACCTACTGAACATATTTCTGGACAAAGAGTCCTAAATGATTAACACTATACATTTAGATTGATATCTTCGGATGTTATATCATCCTGACAAAAGTCCATATTTGACATACTGAATTTTTTTCTGGCCAAGGAGTACTCGAAACTTGACCTTTCCATATATACTCGTTGACTTTTTCTGATGATACGTCAGCCATACAGAAGTCCATATTTGACCCAAGGAACATAGTTTTGGCCAAAGAGTTCTTGAACATTATCTTGCTATACTACAGATTGACTTCTTGTGATGTTATATTAACCAGCCAGTAGTCTATTTTTGACCTACTGAACATATTTCTGGACAAAGAGTCCTAAATGATTAACACTATACATTCAGATTGATATCTTCGGATGTTATATCATCCTGACAAAAGTCCATATTTGACATACTAAATTTTTTTCTGGCCAAGGAGTACTCGAAACTTGACCTTTCCATATATACTCGTTGACTTTTTCTGATGATACGTCAGCCATACAGAAGTCCATATTTGACCCAAGGAACATAGTTTTGGCCAAAGAGTTCTTGAACATTATCTTGCTATACTACAGATTGACTTCTTGTGATGTTATATTAACCAGCCAGTAGTCTATTTTTGACCTACTGAACATATTTCTGGACAAAGAGTCCTAAATGATTAACACTATACATTCAGATTGATATCTTCGGATGTTATATCATCCTGACAAAAGTCCATATTTGACATACTGAATTTTTTTCTGGCCAAGGAGTACTCGAAACTTGACCTTTCCATATATACTCGTTGACTTTTTCTGATGATACGTCAGCCATACAGAAGTCCATATTTGACCCAAGGAACATAGTTTTGGCCAAAGAGTTCTTGAACATTATCTTGCTATACTACAGATTGACTTCTTGTGATGTTATATTAACCAGCCAGTAGTCTATTTTTGACCTACTGAACATATTTCTGGACAAAGAGTCCTAAATGATTAACACTATACATTCAGATTGATATCTTCGGATGTTATATCATCCTGACAAAAGTCCATATTTGACATACTGAATTTTTGTCTGGCCAAGGAGTACTCGAAACTTGACCTTTCCATATATACTCGTTGACTTTTTCTGATGTTACGTCAGCCATACAGAAGTCCATATTTGACCCAAGGAACATAGTTTTGGCCAAAGAGTCCTCGATCTTGGGCTTTCTATACATACTCATAGACTCCTTCTGATGCTTCATAAGCCATATAGATGTCCATATCTGACCTTTTGAACTTATTTCTGGTCAAAGTGTCCTCAAAAATGTTCAATCTATAAAAAGTTTTAGACGACTTCTGATGATAAATCAGCTATACAGAGGTCCCCTTTTGACCTTCTGAACATATTTCTGGCCAAAGAGTTCTTGAACATTATCTTGCTATACCACAGATTGACTTCTTGTGATGTTATATTAACCAGCCAGTAGTCTATTTTTGACCTACTGAACATATTTCTGGACAAAGAGTCCTAAATGATTAACACTATACATTCAGATTGATATCTTCGGATGTTATATCATCCTGACAAAAATCCATATTTGACATACTGAATTTTTTTCTGGCCAAGGAGTACTCGAAACTTGACCTTTCCATATATACTCGTTGACTTTTTCTGATGATACGTCAGCCATACAGAAGTCCATATTTGACCCAAGGAACATAGTTTTGGCCAAAGAATTCTTGAACATTATCTTGCTATACTACAGATTGACTTCTTGTGATGTTATATTAACCAGCCAGTAGTCTATTTTTGACCTACTGAACATATTTCTGGACAAAGAGTCCTAAATGATTAACACTATACATTCAGATTGATATCTTCGGATGTTATATCATCCTGACAAAAGTCCATATTTGACATACTAAAGTTTTTTCTGGCCAAGGAGTACTCGAAACTTGACCTTTCCATATATACTCGTTGACTTTTTCTGATGTTACGTCAGCCATACAGAAGTCCATATTTGACCCAAGGAACATAGTTTGGGCCAAAGAGTCCTCGATCTTGGGCTTTCTATACATACTCATAGACTCCTTCTGATGCTTCATAAGCCATATAGATGTCCATATCGGACCTTTTGAACTTATTTCTGGTCAAAGTGTCCTCAAAAATGTTCAATCTATATAAAGTTATAGACGACTTCTGATGATAAATCAGCTATACAGAGGTCCCCTTTTGACCTTCTGAACATATTTCTGGCCAAAGAGTTCTTGAACATTATCTTTCTATACTACAGATGGACTTCTTGTGATGTTATATTAACCAGCCAGTAGTCTATTTTTGACCTACTGAACATATTTCTGGACAAAGAGTCCTAAATGATTAACACTATACATTCAGATTGATATCTTCGGATGTTATATCATCCTGACAAAAGTCCATATTTGACATACTGAATTTTTTTCTGGCCAAGGATTACTCGAAACTTGACCTTTACATAATATACTCGTTGACTTTTTCTGATGATACGTCAGCCATACAGAAGTCCATATTTGACCCAAGGAACATAGTTTTGGCCAAAGAGTTCTTGAACATTATCTTACTATACTACAGATTGACTTCTTGTGATGTTATATTAACCAGCCAGTAGTCTATTTTTGACCTACTGAACATATTTCTGGACAAAGAGTCCTAAATGATTAACACTATACATTCAGATTGATATCTTCGGATGTTATATCATCCTGACAAAAGTCCATATTTGACATACTACATTTTTTTCTGGCCAAGGAGTACTCGAAACTTGACCTTTCCATATATACTCGTTGACTTTTTCTGATGTTACGTCAGCCATACAGAAGTCCATATTTGACCCAAGGAACATAGTTTGGGCCAAAGAGTCCTCGATCTTGGGCTTTCTATACATACTCATAGACTCCTTCTGATGCTTCATAAGCCATATAGATGTCCATATCGGACCTTTTGAACTTATTTCTGGTCAAAGTGTCCTCAAAAATGTTCAATCTATATAAAGTTTTAGACAACTTCTGATGATAAATCAGCTATACAGAGGTCCCCTTTTGACCTTCTGAACATATTTTTGGCCAAAGAGTTCTTGAACATTATCTTGCTATACTACAGATTGACTTCTTGTGATGTTATATTAACCAGCCAGTAGTCTATTTTTGACCTACTGAACATATTTCTGGACAAAGAGTCCTAAATGATTAACACTATACATTCAGATTGATATCTTCGGATGTTATATCATCCTGACAAAAGTCCATATTTGACATACTGAATTTTTTTCTGGCCAAGGAGTACTCGAAACTTGACCTTTCCATATATACTCGTTGACTTTTTCTGATGTTACGTCAGCCATACAGAAGTCCATATTTGACCCAAGGAACATAGTTTTGGCCAAAGAGTCCTCGATCTTGGGCTTTCTATACATACTCATAGACTCCTTCTGATGCTTCATGAGCCATATAGATGTCCATATCTGACCTTTTGAACTTATTTCTGGTCAAAGTGTCCTCAAAAATGTTCAATCTATATAAAGTTTTAGACGACTTCTGATGATAAATCAGCTATACAGAGGTCCCCTTTTGACCTTCTGAACATATTTCTGGCCAAAGAGTTCTTGAACATTATCTTGCTATACCACAGATTGACTTCTTGTGATGTTATATTAACCAGCCAGTAGTCTATTTTTGACCTACTGAACATATTTCTGGACAAAGAGTCCTAAATAATTAACACTATACGTTCAGATTGATATCTTCGGATGTTATATCATCCTGACAAAAATCCATATTTGACATACTGAATTTTTTTCTGGCCAAGGAGTACTCGAAACTTGACCTTTCCATATATACTCGTTGACTTTTTCTGATGATACGTCAGCCATACAGAAGTCCATATTTGACCCAAGGAACATAGTTTTGGCCAAAGAGTTCTTGAACATTATCTTGCTATACTACAGATTGACTTCTTGTGATGTTATATTAACCAGCCAGTAGTCTATTTTTGACCTACTGAACATATTTCTGGACAAAGAGTCCTAAATGATTAACACTATACATTCAGATTGATATCTTCGGATGTTATATCATCCTGACAAAAGTCCATATTTGACATACTAAAGTTTTTTCTGGCCAAGGAGTACTCGAAACTTGACCTTTCCATATATACTCGTTGACTTTTTCTGATGTTACGTCAGCCATACAGAAGTCCATATTTGACCCAAGGAACATAGTTTGGGCCAAAGAGTCCTCGATCTTGGGCTTTCTATACATACTCATAGACTCCTTCTGATGCTTCATAAGCCATATAGATGTCCATATCGGACCTTTTGAACTTATTTCTGGTCAAAGTGTCCTCAAAAATGTTCAATCTATATAAAGTTATAGACGACTTCTGATGATAAATCAGCTATACAGAGGTCCCCTTTTGACCTTCTGAACATATTTCTGGACAAAGAGTTCTTGAACATTATCTTTCTATACTACAGATGGACTTCTTGTGATGTTATATTAACCAGCCAGTAGTCTATTTTTGACCTACTGAACATATATCTGGACAAAGAGTCCTAAATGATTAACACTATACATTCAGATTGATATCTTCGGATGTTATATCATCCTGACAAAAGTCCATATTTGACATACTGAATTTTTTTCTGGCCAAGGATTACTCGAAACTTGACCTTTCCATATATACTCGTTGACTTTTTCTGATGATACGTCAGCCATACAGAAGTCCATATTTGACCCAAGGAACATAGTTTTGGCCAAAGAGTTCTTGAACATTATCTTGCTATACTACAGATTGACTTCTTGTGATGTTATATTAACCAGCCAGTAGTCTATTTTTGACCTACTGAACATATTTCTGGACAAAGAGTCCTAAATGATTAACACTATACATTCAGATTGATATCTTCGGATGTTATATCATCCTGACAAAAGTCCATATTTGACATACTAAATTTTTTTCTGGCCAAGGAGTACTCGAAACTTGACCTTTCCATATATACTCGTTGACTTTTTCTGATGATACGTCAGCCATACAGAAGTCCATATTTGACCCAAGGAACATAGTTTTGGCCAAAGAGTTCTTGAACATTATCTTGCTATACTACAGATTGACTTCTTGTGATGTTATATTAACCAGCCAGTAGTCTATTTTTGACCTACTGAACATATTTCTGGACAAAGAGTCCTAAATGATTAACACTATACATTCAGATTGATATCTTCGGATGTTATATCATCCTGACAAAAGTCCATATTTGACATACTGAATTTTTTTCTGGCCAAGGAGTACTCGAAACTTGACCTTTCCATATATACTCGTTGACTTTTTCTGATGATACGTCAGCCATACAGAAGTCCATATTTGACCCAAGGAACATAGTTTTGGCCAAAGAGTTCTTGAACATTATCTTGCTATACTACAGATTGACTTCTTGTGATGTTATATTAACCAGCCAGTAGTCTATTTTTGACCTACTGAACATATTTCTGGACAAAGAGTCCTAAATGATTAACACTATACATTCAGATTGATATCTTCGGATGTTATATCATCCTGACAAAAGTCCATATTTGACATACTAAATTTTTTTCTGGCCAAGGAGTACTCGAAACTTGACCTTTCCATATATACTCGTTGACTTTTTCTGATGATACGTCAGCCATACAGAAGTCCATATTTGACCCAAGGAACATAGTTTTGGCTAAAGAGTTCTTGAACATTATCTTGCTATACTACAGATTGACTTCTTGTGATGTTATATTAACCAGCCAGTAGTCTATTTTTGACCTACTGAACATATTTCTGGACAAAGAGTCCTAAATGATTAACACTATACATTCAGATTGATATCTTCGGATGTTATATCATCCTGACAAAAGTCCATATTTGACATACTGAATTTTTTTCTGGCCAAGGAGTACTCGAAACTTGACCTTTCCATATATACTCGTAGACTTTTTCTGATGTTACGTCAGCCATACAGAAGTCCATATTTGACCCAAGGAACATAGTTTTGGCCAAAGAGTCCTCGATCTTGGGCTTTCTATACATACTCATAGACTCCTTCTGATGCTTCATAAGCCATATAGATGTCCATATCTGACCTTTTGAACTTATTTCTGGTCAAAGTGTCCTCAAAAATGTTCAATCTATATAAAGTTTTAGACGACTTCTGATGATAAATCAGCTATACAGAGGTCCCCTTTTGACCTTCTGAACATATTTCTGGCCAAAGAGTTCTTGAACATTATCTTGCTATACCACAGATTGACTTCTTGGGATGTTATATTAACCAGCCAGTAGTCTATTTTTGACCTACTGAACATATTTCTGGACAAAGAGTCCTAAATAATTAACACTATACGTTCAGATTGATATCTTCGGATGTTATATCATCCTGACAAAAATCCATATTTGACATACTGAATTTTTTTCTGGCATAGGAGTACTCGAAACTTGACCTTTCCATATATACTCGTTGACTTTTTCTGATGATACGTCAGCCATACAGAAGTCCATATTTGACCCAAGGAACATAGTTTTGGCCAAAGAGTTCTTGAACATTATCTTGCTGTACTACAGATTGACTTCTTGTGATGTTATATTAACCAGCCAGTAGTCTATTTTTGACCTACTGAACATATTTCTGGACAAAGAGTCCTAAATGATTAACACTATACATTCAGATTGATATCTTCGGATGTTATATCATCCTGACAAAAGTCCATATTTGACATAATAAATTTTTTTCTGGCCAAGGAGTACTCGAAACTTGACCTTTCCATATATACTCGTTGACTTTTTCTGATGTTACGTCAGCCATACAGAAGTCCATATTTGACCCAAGGAACATAGTTTTGGCCAAAGAGTCCTCGATCTTGGGCTTTCTATACATACTCATAGACTCCTTCTGATGCTTCATAAGCCATATAGATGTCCATATCTGACCTTTTGAACTTATTTCTGGTCAAAGTGTCCTCAAAAATGTTCAATCTATAAAAAGTTTTAGACGACTTCTGATGATAAATCAGCTATACAGAGGTCCCCTTTTGACCTTCTGAACATATTTCTGGCCAAAGAGTTCTTGAACATTATCTTGCTATACCACAGATTGACTTCTTGTGATGTTATATTAACCAGCCAGTAGTCTATTTTTGACCTACTGAACATATTTCTGGACAAAGAGTCCTAAATGATTAACACTATACATTCAGATTGATATCTTCGGATGTTATATCATCCTGACAAAAATCCATATTTGACATACTGAATTTTTTTCTGGCCAAGGAGTACTCGAAACTTGACCTTTCCATATATACTCGTTGACTTTTTCTGATGATACGTCAGCCATACAGAAGTCCATATTTGACCCAAGGAACATAGTTTTGGCCAAAGAATTCTTGAACATTATCTTGCTATACTACAGATTGACTTCTTGTGATGTTATATTAACCAGCCAGTAGTCTATTTTTGACCTACTGAACATATTTCTGGACAAAGAGTCCTAAATGATTAACACTATACATTCAGATTGATATCTTCGGATGTTATATCATCCTGACAAAAGTCCATATTTGACATACTAAAGTTTTTTCTGGCCAAGGAGTACTCGAAACTTGACCTTTCCATATATACTCGTTGACTTTTTCTGATGTTACGTCAGCCATACAGAAGTCCATATTTGACCCAAGGAACATAGTTTGGGCCAAAGAGTCCTCGATCTTGGGCTTTCTATACATACTCATAGACTCCTTCTGATGCTTCATAAGCCATATAGATGTCCATATCGGACCTTTTGAACTTATTTCTGGTCAAAGTGTCCTCAAAAATGTTCAATCTATATAAAGTTATAGACGACTTCTGATGATAAATCAGCTATACAGAGGTCCCCTTTTGACCTTCTGAACATATTTCTGGCCAAAGAGTTCTTGAACATTATCTTTCTATACTACAGATGGACTTCTTGTGATGTTATATTAACCAGCCAGTAGTCTATTTTTGACCTACTGAACATATTTCTGGACAAAGAGTCCTAAATGATTAACACTATACATTCAGATTGATATCTTCGGATGTTATATCATCCTGACAAAAGTCCATATTTGACATACTGAATTTTTTTCTGGCCAAGGATTACTCGAAACTTGACCTTTACATAATATACTCGTTGACTTTTTCTGATGATACGTCAGCCATACAGAAGTCCATATTTGACCCAAGGAACATAGTTTTGGCCAAAGAGTTCTTGAACATTATCTTACTATACTACAGATTGACTTCTTGTGATGTTATATTAACCAGCCAGTAGTCTATTTTTGACCTACTGAACATATTTCTGGACAAAGAGTCCTAAATGATTAACACTATACATTCAGATTGATATCTTCGGATGTTATATCATCCTGACAAAAGTCCATATTTGACATACTACATTTTTTTCTGGCCAAGGAGTACTCGAAACTTGACCTTTCCATATATACTCGTTGACTTTTTCTGACGTTACGTCAGCCATACAGAAGTCCATATTTGACCCAAGGAACATAGTTTGGGCCAAAGAGTCCTCGATCTTGGGCTTTCTATACATACTCATAGACTCCTTCTGATGCTTCATAAGCCATATAGATGTCCATATCGGACCTTTTGAACTTATTTCTGGTCAAAGTGTCCTCAAAAATGTTCAATCTATATAAAGTTTTAGACAACTTCTGATGATAAATCAGCTATACAGAGGTCCCCTTTTGACCTTCTGAACATATTTCTGGCCAAAGAGTTCTTGAACATTATCTTTCTATACTACAGATGGACTTCTTGTGATGTTATATTAACCAGCCAGTAGTCTATTTTTGACCTACTGAACATATTTCTGGACAAAGAGTCCTAAATGATTAACACTATACATTCAGATTGATATCTTCGGATGTTATATCATCCTGACAAAAGTCCATATTTGACATACTGAATTTTTTTCTGGCCAAGGAGTACTCGAAACTTGACCTTTCCATATATACTCGTTGACTTTTTCTGATGTTACGTCAGCCATACAGAAGTCCATATTTGACCCAAGGAACATAGTTTTGGCCAAAGAGTCCTCGATCTTGGGCTTTCTATACATACTCATAGACTCCTTCTGATGCTTCATGAGCCATATAGATGTCCATATCTGACCTTTTGAACTTATTTCTGGTCAAAGTGTCCTCAAAAATGTTCAATCTATATAAAGTTTTAGACGACTTCTGATGATAAATCAGCTATACAGAGGTCCCCTTTTGACCTTCTGAACATATTTCTGGCCAAAGAGTTCTTGAACATTATCTTGCTATACCACAGATTGACTTCTTGTGATGTTATATTAACCAGCCAGTAGTCTATTTTTGACCTACTGAACATATTTCTGGACAAAGAGTCCTAAATAATTAACACTATACGTTCAGATTGATATCTTCGGATGTTATATCATCCTGACAAAAATCCATATTTGACATACTGAATTTTTTTCTGGCCAAGGAGTACTCGAAACTTGACCTTTCCATATATACTCGTTGACTTTTTCTGATGATACGTCAGCCATACAGAAGTCCATATTTGACCCAAGGAACATAGTTTTGGCCAAAGAGTTCTTGAACATTATCTTGCTATACTACAGATTGACTTCTTGTGATGTTATATTAACCAGCCAGTAGTCTATTTTTGACCTACTGAACATATTTCTGGACAAAGAGTCCTAAATGATTAACACTATACATTCAGATTGATATCTTCGGATGTTATATCATCCTGACAAAAGTCCATATTTGACCTACTGAAGGTTTTTTTGGCCAAGGAGTGAGTACTCGAAACTTGACCTTTCCATATATACTTGTTGACTCTTTCTGATATTACGTCAGCCATACAGAAGTCCATATTTGACCCAGGGAACATATTTCTTGCCAAAGAGTCCTCTATCTTGGGCTTTCAATACATACTCATAGACTCCTTCTAATGCTACATAAGCCATATAAATATCCATATCTGACCTTTTGAACTTATTTCTGGTCAAAGGGTCCTCAAAAAAGTTTTTAAATTATAGAAAGTTATAGACTCTTTCTGATGAGAAATCAGCTATTCAGAAGTCGCATTTTGACCTTCTGAACATATTTCTGGCCAAAGAGTTCTTGAACATTATCTTTCTATATTACAGATGGACTTCTTGTGATGTTATATTAACCAGCCAGTAGTCTATTTTTGACCTACTGAACATATTTCTGGACAGAGTCCTAAATGATTAACACTATACATTCAGAGTGATATCTTCGGATATTATATCATCCTGACAAAAGTCCATATTTGACATACTGAATTTTTTTCTGGCCAAGGAGACTCGAAACTTGACCTTTCCATATATACTCGTTGTCTTTTTCAGATGTTACGTCAGCCATACAGAAGTCCATATTTGACCCAAGGAACATAGTTTGGGCCAAAGAGTCCTCGATCTTGGGCTTTCTATACATACTCATAGACTCCTTCTGATGCTTCATAAGCCATATAGATGTCCATATCGGACCTTTTGAACTTATTTCTGGTCAAATTGTCCTCAAAAATGTTCAATCTGTATAAAGTTATAGACGACTTCTGATGATAAATCAGCTATACAGAGGTCCCCTTTTGACCTTCTGAACATATTTCTGGCCAAAGAGTTTTTGAATATTATCTTTCTATACTACAGATGGACTTCTTGTGATGTTATTTTAACCAGCCAGTAGTCTATTTTTGACCTACTGAACATATTTCTGGACAGAGTCCTAAATGATTAACACTATACATTCAGATTGATATCTTCGGATGTTATATCATCCTGACAAAAGTCCATATTTGACATACTGAATTTTTTTCTGGCCAAGGAGTACTCGAAACTTGACCTTTCCATATATACTCGTTGACTTTTTCTGATGATACGTCAGCCATACAGAAGTCCATATTTGACCCAAGGAACATAGTTTTGGCCAAAGAGTTCTTGAACATTATCTTGCTATACCACAGATTGACTTCTTGTGATGTTATATTAACCAGCCAGTAGTCTATTTTTGACCTACTGAACATATTTCTGGACAAAGAGTCCTAAATGATTAACACTATACATTCAGATTGATATCTTCGGATGTTATATCATCCTGACAAAAATCCATATTTGACATACTGAATTTTTTTCTGGCCAAGGAGTACTCGAAACTTGACCTTTCCATATATACTCGTTGACTTTTTCTGATGATACGTCAGCCATACAGAAGTCCATATTTGACCCAAGGA